>NW_027397246.1:0-88704 GCF_003265705.2 Callorhinus ursinus | reverse complement strand
CAATTATCATATGGTTTCACTTATTTGTGGAACATAAGGAATAGCGTGGAGGACATTAGGAGAAGGAAGGGAAAAGTGAAGAGGGTAAAATAGAACGGGAAGTAGAACTACTGGAGACTATGGACTCCGAGAAACAAACTGAGGGTTTTAGAGGGGAGGGAGTGGGGGATGAGTTAGTCTGGTGATGGGTATTAAGGAGGGCACACACTGCATGGAGCCCTGGGGGTTATACGCAAACAATGAATTATGGAACACTACATCAAAAACTAATGAGGGGCACCTGGTTGGCTCAGTTGGTTAAGTGGCTGCCTTCGGCTCAGGTCATGATCCCCAGGTCCTGGGATCAAGCCCCACATCTGGCCCCTGCTCAGTGGAGAGCCTGCTTCTCCCTCCCTCTCTGCCTGCCACTCTGTCTACTTGTGCTTTCTCTCTCTGTCAAATAAATAAACAAAATCTTAAAAAAAAAAACTAATGATGTATTGCATGGTGAATAACATAGCATAATAAAATAAAATTAAATTTTAAAAAGAATATGTATTTGTTGATTTTTTGTTGTCATATTTTCCTTAGTATTTTAAACATTTTTTTAACACATTGGTTATAGCCATCTCAAAGTATTTGTCTGCTAAAGAGAGTATCTGCCCACCTCGAGGAGAGTTTATATTGAGTTGTAGGGGTTTTTCTTCCCTAACAATGGTCACACTTTTGTGATTCTTTGCCTGTCTTATTATTTTTTATTGAAAAATATTTTGTTGGAAATATATTGTAGCAACTCTAGATTGTGACTTTTCTCCAAAAGGTTGCTTTCATTGCTGTTGTATGCTGAGAAAGTTGCTTCGCCTTAATCTGTGATATTATATCCCCTGCAGTATGTGGCTGCTCATAACTCTCCTGTTTTCTTTTTTAGTTATTTTATTTTTCAGCCTAGCTTCCTGGGAATCACCCTGTATCTAATAGCTTCATGGTTGCTATGATTACTTATGGATATGTCCCAGCAACTTGATTAAGACTTCACCTCTGCCAAATGGTTTTGTTGTAGATATTGGGTAGCACATTCATATTTTAGACAATTAGAACATAGATTGTACATGCTAAATTGTAAGTCTTCCCAGCCTATATTTTTTCTGAGTCTTTTCGTGGGTCCTCTGCATATACCAGTCACTTCAAGATTGACCAGTAGTGTTTGGCTGGCCTGGGCTCTTTTGAGTCTCTGCTAAGCATGCACACAGCTTCAGCCCAGCACATGCTTGCTGTAGCAATGACCACAACTGCAGACCAGCATAGGCCCTGGGCTTCCTGCTTGCATACCACACAGCTTGTCAGTTCACCTTCACATCATTCCCCACCCAAAATTAACTCAGCTCCTTATACTGTGTAACTTTGATGCCAGTCCACATGGCCTCTCCTATTTTGGAGGAAACTTCATGCTCGCTATGCTTGGTGTGGGACCTGGGGGAAGAATGGGAACAGCTGTAGGCAGGTGCATTACTGTTGTTCCCTGAATTCTGCAGGTTTTCAAACATAAACAATTCTCAGACTATTGCACAAATTTGGACATTTCCCAACCACTGAAATGATTAGATTTGTTGATCTAGTCCAGTTTTATTTTTGGCATCCAAGGGAAGATTTGTTGACCATAGACAGAGGGCCTTGCTAACATTCATTTTTAAATTATACAAGCTATTCATATTATTATGTTTTAATCAAATGTTTGGCTTTATTTAGGACTCCCAAATAATTCCAAGACATGTCAACTCCTTGTGGCTCAAATGCCTTTAGCTGGACAGGTAGAAAGGAAGCCCAGAAACAGGAAGATGTGGTATGACCACCTTCTTCAGACTCAATTCCAAGTGAGAAGGCATTTTATCTGCCCCAGTGTCTCTACAGCAGTTTAATAGGCTGGAAAGGGAAGCCCTCCAACAGTGATACCTTTACCTATATATGTTACCACAGATTTCACTTGAACTGAGAAGATAAGATGTGGGACACATCTTTTCTTAAGATTCTCTGCTATTTATTCTCCTGTACCAGATAGGTTCTTGGCTATAATGCAGGCAGACATTCTCAGAAGAAGAAAATATCCTGAGGTATATTATCAGACAAGAGGAAAGCAATTGCGAGGCAGGCTGCTTCCTTTGTGTGTGAGAAGGCTCTATCCCTCACCTGCTACCTTAGTCTTCCCATGGCTGTTCTTTTTTATGTTCCTTCCCTGATTGTGACAGTAACACATGCTTTTTGTAAAAATGTGCATAGAACTATAATCACAGAACCTGTTCTTCAAACCGTGACCACATCACTGTTGACAGTGATGCATTTGTTGACAGTTTAGTTTGTCTCCTGCTCATTTTGTGTTTGTATGTTCACATATTTGTGGCCATATGGCTGATATTATTCATACCCTGTTTTAAATTATAATGTAAAAGTAACAAAGTCATTTTGCTCTAGAGATTTTGGAATATCCAGGAATGATTGATGTCGCCTGGGTATTTTCTTCTTATCTTTCCGATTTGCAAATATATATTTAGGTTTTTATTTTGATAAATATGGTCTTAATGGGATATAGTTTTTTCATTACATATTTGCTTTTGCTTGATAGCATGACTATTTACTGAATTGTTGTATACTACATAAATATAATTTTAAGTGGATGCAAAATATTTCATGGAAATATAATAATTATTTAACTTTTCTTCTACTCTCAGACATTTAGCCTTCTTCTGATTTTAGAGAAAAATGCGCATGATGGAAAACAAGTATTATTTTGTCAGAGCTATTTCCTGAAGAAAAAATTACTGAATCTAATGACACAAATGTGTGTATTTGTGCAGGTCAGATCAGCTCCATCTGTGCTATTCTGAGAATGGACCAAATGACAGAAGTGCCACCAGGGGTGAGATGCTGAGGCTTAACCAGAAACAGTTTCTTAAGGTGGACAAAGGGGTGAGGAGGGTCTGCAGATTCTGGCCTTGGCACCAAAATCTCAAGAACTCAGTGGTGTGATCACAGTTAGAATATCCTGTGTTTAAAAAAAAAAAAAGATAGTAGGAAGGGAAAAATGAAGTGGGGGAAATAGGAGGGGGAGATGAACCATGAGAGACTATGGATTCTGAGAAACAAACTAAGGGTTTTAGAGGGGAGGGGGGCAGGGAATAGGTTAGCCCAGTGATGGGTATTAGGGAGGGCACATATTGAATGGAGCACTGGGTATTATATGCAAACAATGAATCATGGAACACTACACCAAAAACTAATGATGTATGGTGATTAACATAACATAATAAAATAAAATAAAATAAAATAAAAATAAAAGAATATCCTGTGTCAGGAGGGGAGTCGCATATACACCAGACCCACTGATGATATCTAAGCAAGGGGTGAGCTTATAATTTACCCTGAGAAAGAGCTCCCTCCTACACATACTGGGCTGAACCTGTGGCATGGGGCCCATGCTTATGGAAGCCAAGGTTCACCCAGAAGTTGGCTCTCAAGTACAAACCAAGAGAAGTGAAGTCTATGGTGAGAATGTGCTGTGAAGTCAAACTGTGAAAACCTAAAGCAGTGATCTCAGCAGTAGAGTTTTGTTTCCCCCAAGGACTGAATAGATTGGGTACAGGACTGGGCATCCTCTCTGTACCATGCTTGGGTGGGATGTGGCTGGGGACACTTGCTCTTTGTGCTCACATTACTGAACAGTCCTCCTCTGCTCCACTCCCAGCACATTTATCTGATGTGCATGACTTCTATTGAGCCTTGCTCAACCTGACTCTACAGTCACTTGTCCCTTTAGAGTGACTGAGATGACAGTCTATGACATTCAATGACAGAATTGAACTCTGGGCCTCCATATGCCTGTGTTCTTGTAAGGACAGAAGCATGTGCTTTTATGATGTCTACAGTCTACCTGTGCCAATAGCCTCATGGGCACAGGTCTCATGTCACCCTGCCTACACTGACAAAATGAACCTGAAAATCTGAGCCTTAGTAAATCACCTGCAGTGGAAAAGCGTGGATCCTGGTGGAACGTTGGGGATCACCTAATGCTACAAGTCTGCATGCTGTTTCCTTCAGAATAGTGTCATCAGAGTGGACTGAGGATGCAGCATCTCAACAGTCCTGGTCATAGCATACCAAATCATATAGCAACTACTTGGAATGAACTTGGTATAAATAGAGGGACCCCTCACCCACAGCCGAAGAGTTGACAGCAGGAGCATGCATGTGCAGATGCATATTTTCTTCCCATTAGCTGTGGCCTTTTGGAAATGAGCAAACTCGGCTGTGGTTTAACTGTCCTTATTTTATCTTTCAACAGTCAAGCCACATCTTGCACAGCTCCAACCAGCAGGGGCCGGTTTGATTTCAAGCATTTTCTACAAATCAACCACATGTGAAAGAGTAGATAGACAAAAAAAAAAAAAGCCTGAGAAATAAACACCATCACCACCCCAGCACCCTCCTGCCACCCACACTGTCTCCTGCACCACCACCCTCCACTTCTCTGCACCTCTCAGTCCAGGGCAGCCCAGGTCCAGTTGGGGAAGGAAGGGGCTAAGGAGTTGGAAGCCACGGGACATACTGCCTAGGAGACCCACCAGTAACATCAGCCCCACACAGATTTCCATCATTTGCTAGTTTCCCCTCTTTGCCTCCACGCTTTCCACGTGCAGAAACAGCTCCAGTTCCTCTAAGTAGAGGCCCAGGCATTTGTCCTAAAAGGTCTTGAAAAATTTTTGAGAATCAAACAGTAGATCAAAATTAAATATCCTCTTCCTTTATCTGCTGTGTCTTATGTTGTTTCCACATGGGAACCTCTACTTGGTGTCCAAAAGCACCTGTTTCTTTGGAACTGAACTTGATTGTAAATAAACAAAAACATCCTTCCCAATGTTAAATGAGACATTGTTTGAACTCTAATATATTAAAGTAATTATGTTAAATGCATTCATTAGCAAAAATAGAAAAATAAACAATAACTACTTTTTTCACCAACTCACCAACTTACCAAACACTGTATATTTTGTTTTACATCCATGTATGTAGAAATATACACACACATATTAATGAGTGTCCTACTTCTTAGTGTGTTTCTATTATATCTAACTTAGAGCTACCAAGAGTAGATGCTAATTTTGTTGAGGACTCCCATGTACCCGATAAGATTTTTTTTAATTTTATTTTGTTATGTTATGTTAGTCACCATACATTACATCATTAGTTTTTGATGTAGTGTTCCATGATTCATTGTTTGTGTATAACACCCAGTGCTCCATTCAATACATGCCCTCCTTAATACCCATCACCAGACTAACCCATCCCCCCACACTCTTCCCCTTTAAAACCCTCAGTTTGTTTCTCAGAGTCCATAGTCTCTCATGGTTCCTCTCCCCCTCCAATTTCCTCCCCCTCATTTTTCACTTCCTACTATCTTCTATTTTTATTTTAATATATAATGTATTATTTGTTTCAGAGGTACAGGTCTGTGAATCATCAGTCTTACATAATTCACAGTGCTCACCATAGCACATACCCTCCCCAATGTCTATCACCCAGCCACCCCATCTCTCCCACTCCCATCACTCCAGAAACCCTCAGTTTGTTTCCTGAGATTAAGAATTCCTCATATCAGTGAGATCATATGATACTTGTCTTTCTCTGATTGACTTATTTCACTTAGCATAATACCCTCGAGTTCCATCCATGTCATTGAAAATGGCAAGATTTTGGGGTTTTTTTTTGATGGCTGCATAATATTCCATTGTGTATATATATATATTAGATCCCTGGAAAAATGTCTGTTCATGTCTTCTATCCATTCATCTGTCGATGGACATCTTGGCTCTTTCCACAATTTGGCTACTGTGCACATTGCTGCTATAAACTTCAGGGTCCATGTACTCCCTCAGATACCTACATTTGTATCTTTGGGGTAAATACCCAATAGTGCAAATGCTGGGTCATAAGGTAGCTCTATTTTCAACATTTTGAGGAACCTCCACACTGTTTTCCAGAGTGGCTGCACCAGCTTGCAGTCCCACCAACGGTGTAAGGGGGGTTCCCCTTTTTCCACATCCTCACCAACATCTGTCATTTCCTGACTTGTTAATTTTAGCCATTCTCAGTGGTGTGAGGTGGTATCTCATTGAGGGTTTGATTTGGATTTCCCTGATGCCGAGTGATGTTGAGCACCTTTTCATGTGTCTGTTGGCCATTTGGACGTCTTCCCTGGAAAAATGTCTGTTCATGTCTTCTACCATTTCTTGATTGGATCATTTGTTTTTTGGGTGTTGAGTTTGATAAGTTCTTTATAGATTTTGGATACTAGCCTTTTATCTGATATGCCATTTGCAAATATCTTCTCCCATTCTGTCTGTTGTCTTTTGGTTTTGTTGACTGTTTCCTTTGCTGTGTAAAAGCTTTTTATTTTGATGAGGTCCCAATAATTCCTTTTTGCCCTTGCTTCCCCTGCCCTTGGTGATGTTTCTAGGAAGAAGTTGCTGCAGCTGAGGGCAAAGAGGTTCCTGCCTGTGTTCTCCTCTAGGATTTTGATGGATTCCTGTCTCACATTCAGGTCTTCCATCCATTTTGAGACTATTTTTGTGTGTGGTGTAAGGAAATGGTCCAGTTTCATTCTTCTACATGTGACTGTCCAATTTTCCCAACACCACTTGTTGAAGAGACTGTCTTTTTCCCATTGGACATTCTTTCCTACTTTGGTGAAGATTAGTTGACCATAGAGTTGAGGGTCCATTTCTGGGCCATTGATCTGTTGTTGTGCCAGTTCCACACTGTCTTGATGATTATAGCTTTGTAATAGAGCTTGAAATCTGGAATTGTGATGCCACCAGCTTTGCTTTTCTTTTTCAACATTCCTCTGGCTATGAGGGTCTTTTCTGGTTCCATACAAATTTTAGGATTATTTGCTCCATTTCTTTGAAAAAAGTGGATGGTATTTTGATGGGGATTGCATTGAATGTGGAGATTGCTCTAGGTAGCATTAACATTTTCACAATATTTGTTCTTCCAATCCATGAGCATGGAAAGTTTTTCCATTTCTTTGTGTCTTCCTCAATTTCTTTCATGAGTATTTTATAGTTTTCTGAGTACAGATTCTTTGCCTCTTTGGTTAGATTTATTCCTAGGTATCTTATGGTTTTGGGTGCAATTATAAATGGGATCAACTCCTTAATTTCTCTTTCTTCTGTCTTGTTGGTGTAGAGAAATACCACTGATTTCTGTGCATTGATTTTATATCCTGCCACTTTACTGAACTCTTGTATGAGTTCTAGCAGTTTTGCGGTGGAGTCTTTTGGGTTTTCCACCTAAAGTATCATATCATCTGCAAAGAGTGAGAGTTTGACTTCTTCTTTACCAATTAGGATGCCTTTGATTTCTTTTTGTTTTCTGATTGCTGTGGCTAGGACTTCTAAAACTATATTGAATAGCAGTGGTGATAGTGGACATTCCTGCCGCGTTCCTGACCTTAGAGGAAAAGCTCTCAGTTTTTCCCCATTGAGAATGATATTTGCTATGAGTTTTTCATAGATGGCTTTTATGATATTAAGGTATGTACCCTCTATCTCTACAATCTGAAGAATTTTAATCAAGAAAGGATGCTGTACTTTGTCAAATGCTTTTTATGCATCTATTGAGAGGATCATATGGGTTTTGTTCTTTTTTTTATTAATATATTGTATCACATTGATTGATTTGCAGATGGTGAACCAACCTGCACTCCAGGAATAAATCCCACTTGGTCATGGTGAATAATCCTTTTAATTGTACCCAATAAAATTGTCTCAGCCACACAACTCCAGGAGACAGATCACTCTAACTCCAAATTACAAATGAGAAAATTATGTCACAAAGAACTATAGAACCAAAATTTAAGCCCAGGCACTAGGGGTTCAAAGTCAAGCACTTATCCCCTCCACTGCCCTACCTTTCCAGTGTTAGTGCAGCTCTCATGGGGTTCTTGTGTGATCAGGAAACATGGTGCCCATGACACGCTGGGATAGGTCCTAGCACACCTGCCAGTCATGTGGCATGTTGTACTGTCACCACCAGAGCGTCTTCAACCAAATGAGTCTGAATCTGCTGACCTTTGAAGGAGAAATAACCTGGGCACCTTCACTGGCTGTGGCTCTCCTGGGGCCAGTGCCCCAAAGAAGGCATCATAAAGATTATCTGATGGAAAGAATTAGAAATGTGGAATTGACCATTATTACAACCAATGCTGAATAGGTTGGCTCAGTTGTCATGCTGTCCCTTATCTTGAACTCTCGTTAAATTGCACCAAATAAACTACACAAAGGCCAAATTAGACTTTTGATTGCTTTTATTGTGCCTATTATGAAAAACACTACAAACTTCAGGTAACAAGGATGGTGGCTTCCAGGTATGTAAAATAAAAGGCTTTGAGGCAGTTATCTGGTTAAAGAGTCCAAGAGATACAGATGTAACCTGTATGGTGGCTTTACCAAGGGGCGTGGGGACTGGGTGGCTGAGGAGCTGGTGAACAATAATGAGCGGGTGGTGCTGAAGCCCCTGTGGATGGCCCTCTGTCCAGGCCCCAGAGTGATGGCCACATTTGTTCTTGTTGCAGAGTGAAAGTTTCTGTTTGCCCAGCGGTTTGTAAACCCAGTCTTCAGTAATGACACAAGAGAAAAAGACACATGTGAACTGAAATAACCCAATCTCAGAAAGGAGCCACACTAGATCACTAGCAGACACTTTTAGGGACAATAGCCAATGGGAAAAAGTGGGACTTTGGTGCCACCATGTGTTAGGAACTCTTTCCATTGCCATAGAATGCTGGTCTCCCAAGCAGACAGATGGTGATGATGGTGGAGTAGACCAGGCTCTTCACAAGGAGGAGGAGGTAGGTGTAATAGGCAGAAGTGTTCATGAGTTGCAGCCGCAGGGTGTCTAAAAGAAGCATTTTATTAATTTCACGTGTTGTTTTGAAGGGCTAGGACTCATTAATGGTAGAGAGGTGACAGTATACATTTCTGGTGACTTAGCTGAAGTGACAGTCTCACACCAGCACAATGGATAGTAAACACCTACATCACCATCACCACCACCACCACCATCACCACCACCACTGCCACCACTGAGACAACTCAGAACCCAGTTTGCAGGTCAAGTAAGTCAAACACCTGTGAAATTCACCTAGAATTTCCAAGGTATTAAAAAGTAAAGTTGTGTTTATAATGAATGAATCCAATGGGAAAAAAGGCATTGGTGATAAATATCTTTTGGCATTTCTTCAATCCCACTGTGTCTCTAAGTAAGAGTAGAGGCAGTATCCATTAAGTACAGACTAAATGTTACTTATTTTGAGAAATTTGTGTGCAAAGCTTAAATCTTATTTAACTTTCCAATAACCTATGAGATTATAATTTTCATTCCCATTTTACAAATAAACTGGATGGAGAGAGAAGCCATTTGCCCAATTTCATGCAACTAGTAAGTACTATAATCCAGATTTCAATCCCTGCAACACAGCATTTAAGAACACTTTCGCAGCTGCTCTGTAATTCTGCAGCTCCATGTGCAATAAATACCAACAACTTCAAAATGATTAAGCAAAACTATAAAGTGGGATTAAGATGATAATGAAGATGATGATGATGATGATGATGATGATGATTAGAGTCAAGAAGTCCCTTGATATTGAATATGGAGGGTGGATCAGCAGGGCTAGAACCAATGCTCTTCATCATTACCTTTGTTCAAATGGGGAGAAAGAGCCAGGAGCTAATACTTATGATGAAGCAATTAAATGAGATACCTATGTTAGACATTCTACATATGCCATGTAATATCTTCTATAACTGAATTAGGTGGTATTTGTGTCATTTTTGGTGGGTTCAAAAAATGTAAATAGTTTACCCACACTCATGCAACTGATAATTAAAAGAATGGAGTTTAAGTCCAGTCTGTGACACTTGAAACCCAGGACTCACATCCCCTCCTGTGTGCACCTGTCTCAGGGCCTTGGCTTTGGGATTTCAGGAAGGATAAAAACTAAGGAAGTATGTGAACTCTTGATTCAGATGGTCTGGGATGAAGCCATCGATCTCACTGTGTAGCATGGAGACTTAAATAATTTCTGTTCATTGCCTTCATGTGTAAAATGGGAATAAACTTGGCAGTGACTCTTAAAGGAATTAAACAAAACGCACTTACAGGGCAGCACAATGCCTTCTGTACAAGAAGCTCTGTGTCAGCTCATGTTATTAACCACCAGCAAGAACAAAGACTTAAAAATACCTAGAAGCAACTTGATATCATGTTTTCCTCAGTCAGTAGAAACAAAGGTCATAGAAGTGAATGAAGTCCAGTGTTGAAAGAATTCAGAGCACATCACTGCACCCCTAATTATAGTCTTCTCACACCCAAACCTGCATTTACTGTGTGAAGAACACTCCTGAGAAATGATGGATTGACTTTAAATATCACTCAATCTATTTTGCAAGATTCAGCCATTCTGAGGTTTCTCCCTGAAGCCAGGGAAGTTCAAAAGTTATGTTGATCAGGTGGAAAAAATGCTATAGCATAACATAAAGGCAAACATAGACAAAACTTACTGTTTTCATCATTCAGAGAATATTTTGTGGAGTTAATAACAGCAAGATCTAAAAGAAATGAGAACATGTATTATTCAATTGTTCATATCCTTCTTTGATATTGTCTGGATTGTGGATAGATGTTAGATGACAGATAGATGATGATAGTTAGATAGATGATGATAGATGATAGATAGATAGATAGATAGATAGATAGATAGATAGATAGATGATAAATAGATAACAATTAGTCAACAGAGAGGTGAGCCATTACTAATTTGAGCCCCACAATTCCCTAAATGGTTGGTCTGATTCTGTGTAATTCAGTAGATTCAGTCAGCAAGTTCCTAGTGCTGACATGGAAATTCCCATGTCCACAGGTTAAAGGTTGCAGTTCTGGGTGTTGAAATGGCACTTGGGTAGGTATGAAGACATGGCTTACTGACTTGTGGTCTTAAGCTAAATGAGTACATTTTGAGCCTGTGGTTTTCCTTTTTAACAACCCTGCCTTTTGATCAGACTCTTAGCTTAACTGAGAGATAGGATCAAAATTGAAGGCATTAACACCACTCTCAGCAACTGCTCTGAAGTTCTCACAGTTTTTGTTGTTACTCTAGGTGATATTCACAGCTCTTGACCTTTTTGCTTAACCTTCGTGATGATCCCAGGTTACCACTTCAGTTTTACAATTTTTGAGTTGGTCATTCTCTTCATTCTTTGTGACGTTCCGGTCTTAAAAAGATCACTTGCTTGGAGATTACTGGCTTTGAATTTGCATGCCAAGCTTTTGAGGGAACATAAAACACCAGACAGATTGCTTTGATGCCAATAAACAGGATAATTCCCCATATTTGGAGTGCAATTTGATGCCATGGTCCCAAGACTCAAAGCAATTAAAGTCAAATAAGTAAGAAAGACACTGACGAAGAAGTCACTCAGTTAAGCCAAGTGGTTTGCACCCTGATCTGATCTTATTGGGTTTTAACTTCCCCAATAGTGTTCATCTGAGTATAGCACATGGTGCTGCCTAGAGCACAGATCCAGCCATGTTCAGCTGAGTCATAATCAAGGGCTATCTTACTTTCAAGAACTGCTTTGGTCGGAGTCTAAGGATTTTTATTGGGTATCCATTGCTTTCGGTGGGATTCTGCAACAATTTTAAGAATGGAGGAGAAAGTCTTGATAATCCCTCATTTCCAGTTATCCCTAACCAGGGAAGTAGGGCCAGCCAAAGGAGTGAATCCTGGTGGCTTCTTGGTAGTCCTACTAACTTAGGATATATCTTTAGGGAAGTCAACCAATGAGAGGTCTTATTTACCTTGAGAAAAATTAGGACTAGGGTTAGATTTTCTGCTAGCCTGAAATAAAATATTGCTCTAAATTCCAGAGGTTGACCCCTTGGCAATGACCAGGGAAATATAGGTTATTGCCAGAGTAAAAGAAAAGAGGGAGAAAGGATTTCATATTTAGTTGAAGTATGAAGTCTTGAACCCCTGTTTAGGTGAAAGCAGTCTGTTTGGATGTCAGCTACTTTTCTTACTCTCAAATTGATTCAGAAACTCCATGTCTGAGCAGGACCAGGTGTCAGGTGGAGACTTCTGTAGCTGTGGGATGTGTACAAGTTTCAACCTTTAGTTTTCTTTTTTTTAATTTAATTTAATTGTATTATGTTATGTTAGTCACCATACACTACATCATTAGTTTTTGATGTAGTGTTCCATGATTCATTGTTTTTGTATAACACCCAGTGTTCCATGCAATACATGCTCTCCTTAATACCCATCACTGGGCTAACCCATCCTCCCACCCCCTCCCCTCTAAAACCATCAGTTTGTTTCTCAGAGTCCATAGTCTCTCATGGTTCATCTCCCCCTCTGATTCCCCCCTCTTCACTTTTCCCTTCCTTCTCCTAATGTCCTCCATGCTATTCCTTATGTTCCACAAATTAGTGAAACCATATGATAATTGACTTTCTCTGTTTGACTTATTTCACTTAGCATAATCTCCTCCAGTCCCAACCATGTTGTTGTAAAAGTTGGGTATTCATCCTTTCTGATGGCTGAGTAATATTCCATTGTATATACAGACCACATCTTCTTTATTCATTCATCTGTTGAAGGGCATCTTGGCTCTTTCCACAGTTTGGCTATCGTGGACATTGTTGCTATAAACATTGGGGTGCATATGGCCCTTCTTTTCACTACATCTGTGTCTTTAGGGTAAATACCCAGGAGTGCAATTGCTGGGTCATAGGGTAGCGCTATTTTTAATTTCTT
Organism: Callorhinus ursinus; assembly: GCF_003265705.2. Classification (NCBI taxonomy): domain Eukaryota; kingdom Metazoa; phylum Chordata; class Mammalia; order Carnivora; family Otariidae; genus Callorhinus; species Callorhinus ursinus. The sequence goes on along the minus strand of NW_027397246.1, from coordinate 75,857 downwards.
GAGGAACCTCCACACTGGTTAGTTTTACAGCAGGAGCACTTGGTAAAGTCCCTCATCTACTGGGATGTCGAGGGCTGTCTTCCTCCAATGTTGTGTCTAAAATACCTAATCACCAGGCTGCAACCTGTGACTGAGAGAATCCTTTTAATTGTGAACTAGGAAGGCTTCCATAACCTGGTGATGACAGGCTTGAGCATCAGACATTGGAGACTTACACTAGCTGGTCAGACTAACAGGCAACACAAAGGATGAGCAGAAGGTTGTACACTGAGACAATTCCAGGAAGGTTGCAAGATTTTCCTAAAGGCTCCTATGATTTGCCCAGTGAAGTAGGTGCCCTGGTCATTGGAGACCACAGAAGGTGTGCCCCAAGGGGGAAACCCATTTTTTAACAGTGTCTTTACCACAGCGCAGGCATCAGGGAAAGGCAGAAAATATACACACAATGACAAGGGAATATTGACAACCCACACTAAGTGGCAGTGGAATGAAATCCAACTGCAGATGTTCAAAGAGTCCAGAGGGAGGAGGCATGAAGCCTCTGGAGAGTAAACAGTTTTTCCAGGACTATGGACCTAGACATTGATGGTAAACTGTTTTGTACTTTTGGGATCTCCAACGTGATGGTTACCAAGCCGGTTCCTCAAGACACAAAAGAAGCTTTTAAGATTTTGCAACTTTGGGCTCACCTGGGTAGCTCAGTCAGTTAAGCATCTGCCTCAGCTAAGGTCCTGATCCTGGGGTGCTGGGATCCAGTCCTGCATCAGGTTCCCAGCTCAGTGGGAAGTCTGCTTTTCCTTCTTCCTCTGCCCCCCAACTCGTTATCTCTCTCTCAAATAAATAAAATAAAATCTTTAAAAATAAAGATTTTGCAATTTTGCTACATACCTTTAATCTGGAACTGTAGTTCTTAGGTGAAAAATAAACAGATATATCAGAAAAAATAATAAATAATATTTAAAAATTAAAAAAAAGAAAAAAACAGGTATTTCAGAGAATGGTGAGCTAATCTCTTTAGAATTTAAGGATACCATTAGTGAAGAATTTGGGCACTGGGTGTTATACAAAAACAATGGATCATGGATCACCACATCAAAAACTAATGATGTAGTGTATGGTGACTAACATAGCATAATAAAATTTTAAAAATTTTAAAAATTAAAAAAAAAATAAAAATAGTATGCTATTTTTCTGGCATTCATAAAAAAAAAAAAGAATTTGAGCTTCTCAGAGCCAAACAAATACCTAAAATGGATGTGGGTCTGGTATTGAGAATTTTGTGTTTTACAGTGTAGTTCCTTGCACAGAAGTTTTCTTGAGGTTGATGGGTACCTAGTGCTGATCCAACCCATTTCCTGACCAACCCATACAATCAAGGGAGTTTTCTTGAGGTAGCAAATGCTTGAGGTAGCAAATGCTCTTACAACCTCTAAATGCTTGACTCATGCCCACCAATTTCTGTGGCTTTTTCCACCTTCCTGTTCCTCTGTTGTCAGTATCCTTTATCTACACTGAAGACTAAAATTATGTGTACATTAGTGTAGGACAGTAAGAGATGTTACTGAGTTCTGACCACAGGAAGACTCTGTGTGCACCACCAACAATTCTCCTGAAAACTTACCGAGGTTTCCACCTGGGGAACTTGATCTGAAAGGTTAGGGGCTTGGTTGTGAGCCGACCCTTCTGCCAGTTCAGTTAGACTCTGGGCAAATATACCAGCTCAACAGAGCTCCAGAAAAACATGCTAGCATAACACTCTGGCAGCCCAAGCTGGCTTGCCCTGCAAAGCAAAGTCAGTTAGATTAGGAGTTTGAACACAAAGAGAATGGAGCTTAGAACCAAGAAGAACTCACCCACAGCCCCTGGAGCAGGTGAGAAGGATTGTGAACTCAAAGGGTTCACAGTTACCACCTCTGTGTTTTGTTCTGTCTCTGAATGTCCCTGGGAGTCCACTTTGGATTCCATCTCTGCCATCAAATCTGTTAAGGAACAAAAATTCAACTAAGTAAATGTTAAAGATCTAATGGCACTATTAATCAGTCAATTAATGAATCACACAGCAACCCATCTAGCAAGTAGAGGGGAGCTCAAAAGGACTACAGGAAAGGAAAAGGTTTTAACAATTGAGAGGGAGCAGAAAAAAAGAAAATTCAAAGAATCCATCGTTTTAGGCAAGGTCACCCTCTGGAAGGGAAGGGAAGGGGTGTTTCATGGTGCTGACCAGGAAATTCCCATGTTGACTGGCTAAAGGTTACTCTTTTGGGGTGTTAAATTGCCCTCATGTTAGGGATTAAGTCTTGGTTTAGTGACTTGAGCCTTAAACTAAGTGGGTTTTTTTCAGCATTCTAAGAACACAAAGACTGACTTGTATATAGAAAGGTCTTCACACGTTTTATGTGTTTGTTCCCCACTGCTTAAAAAGTGCTTGTGAACCACAGAGAAAAGTACAAACTGGTTCCTTCTTATGGGCCCTCTGGGGCCTTGGTGTGTGATGTTAATGGCAGGACTTGATTTCTGAGTCTAGTGAGTTATTCGATCACAGCAGGGCCAGGGCACTTTAGCCATCTGCCCACGCTATCTAAATATGTCCAGCATCTACAATTGGGTTCCTTTGGGACGCCATGCCTGAATTATGCCTGAATCATGAGAGACACTGAGTGATTAGGAAAAGTGTATTCTCTCTACTGTAGTGATCCTCCTTGGGACAGTAGTTCATCCTGCATGCCTACCAGGCCTGGCACAAAATAGGACTGCAATGTTTGCTGAACAGATTTACCAAAGGTAAGAAATACATTCATTGTATAGAATCAAAGAACCTTTATACATGCTAGCCTCACCCAGTCTTTACTTACTAAACTTCACCTTTTGCTGATATGTAAAATTCAAGTCTGAAAAAACTCATACTAAGACCTCAGTAGCCTAATTACTATTCTGGTTGAGCTATGATTCAGCTCCATCAAATGAACAGCATTTTCCCCTATAACTCATTGTTTGTGGGTCATACTTTGAGTAGAGCAAGATTGAAGTGAGAAGGATTGTGATGCTCAGAAAAACATTCTTGAAAGATATATAATTGTTCTCATTTCCTGATCAAGTAAAACCATCAAAATTGGATCCTCTGAGAATTTCTTGTATGTGAAGTTGCTAGGTGCTTTCATGTATATTGTTTCATTTAATCTATGAAATGACTATAAAAAACATCACTGTGACATTAATATTTTGGATGATGAAACTGAGGTGAGAAAGGCTAACTGAATGTTCCATAGGTCATCCTGTTTTTTTAAAAAAGATTTATTATTTATTTCAAGAGATAGAGAGCACAGGGAGAAGGGCTAGAGGGAGAGAACCTCAAGCAGCCATGCTGAGCATTGGGCCTGACACTGGGCTTGATCTCAGGACCCTGAGATCATGACCTGAATTGAATGAGGAGTCATGCACAACCAAGTGAGCCACCCAGGTGCCCTCAAAACCCATACTAGTTTAATTCTGTGGGGAAATAGCAGGACATTTATGCTTTCATTAAAGGCAACAACATTAGTGAAAATTTTCTATTTGCTTGTTTTCATTAATACTTGGCAGAAAAGGTAAGGTGTTCCCTTTGAAACAAAGGGTTCTGGGAGGTTATATTCGTGTTTATATGCACATACCTTTGTTTATTGAAGGAAAAAGAATCTCTTGATTAACCTTTGTTTTATCACTTTCGTGGTTGATGATACATTTGTGTTCTTTATCCATTGACGCTTCAGTCACAGTCAGCCAGCTGAATTTCATGTATGTGTCCTTAGTCTTCTTCATAGTGTCTCCCTGCTGGGATTTCAGAATTGTTTTGCCATCCTTTTCTTGCCAATCTATCTTGATAATGTCAGGGAAAAAATCCTCAAGAAGACAAAGGTATGTTCCAGCCTTATGGATTTTTATTTCAGCAACTGAAGGAAGAAAAATTGTGGGCTTGGGGGAAATGTCTTCATCAGGACTTGTATCTGTTGGAGAAAATGGAATAACAATTAAACCATAATTGGAGGGTGCCTGGGTAGCTCAGTCAGTTAAGCGTCTGCCTTTGAATCAGGTCAAGATTCCAGGGTCCTGGGATAGAGCCGTGAATCAGTCTCCCTGCTCATCAGGGAGCCAACTTCTCCCTCTCTCTCTGCCTGCCTCGCTGCCTACTTGTGCTCTCTTTCTCTGTCAAATAAATAAATAAAATCTTAAAAAAACATATTAGAGAAACACAAACATTGTGTGGTTTGGAAACACCCAGCACATAATAAAAGGGAAGAAATTTGCTATAGAATTAGTGTTTACTGTGGCTTTTCATCCACAGAAGGTTATGAGGCGCTTATTTTCTTAATTTCCTTGGAAAAAGAGGGTCTAGAGGTTATGTAACTTGCCTAAAGTCACAGGTATTAAGTGAAAAGCCCTGGATCAAATCATGGAATTTTTTTAAACAATACACACTCACTTGTTTGAGTGGGAATCTATCAAGTTGACCTTTTATTTACAAATAAGGATCCCATGCCCATTTCTGATATTGGAATTCTTCTCCTTGATTTCTGATTCTATAGAACATCTCGTTCTCACATCTGAACTACTGCATGATTTTGAGTAGGGCGATGTTTAATGCTGCACCTCCAAATTATTTACAATACCTGAAATTTAGAAACAAAATGGCCATATTTCCAAAACTTCTATCTAAAAATTTTTTTGATTATTTTCAGAAATTTTCATATAGTAACCCAATCAAGTAATGCAGTGGTCAGAATTTTGTTTTGCTTCAGGAAATGTTCACTAAAATACATTTTATATTGGAATTTCATTTGAAGATACCTTGACTAAGAAGACATTATATTTGACCCTTATCATCTCTCCCCAAATCTGAATCTGCCCTACAAGCCTGCTGAACTTGTAGTACCCCTCAATTTTCTTTCATTTCACCTGGTGAATAAAGTTATATCACCTAATGGTGTCATGTTAACAGTTATAATCTGGGTTTTTTGCAAACATAATGTCAAATTATATAATGAAACATCATGGTTTTCAAGGTCATGTCACTTGAAGGCTGGAATATTCCTTGGTTATACATTATTATTAACTGATGATTCAAATTATAAATAGTAGAATTCTTTCCAATTTGTGTTCCAACTGAAACACAAATTGTTTACTAATTTTCTCTTTCCAGTTGTTTGGAGTTAGAATAATAATTTCATGGGCCATTTCCTAAGAAAAAAATAGATTTCTCCTTTGAGAAGAAAGGAAAAAAAATTCTTCAGAATTTTTGCTCGTGCACCAAAGCTCCTGATTTTATACTAAATGAGTAAGCAAGCAATGATGACTTTTTTTTATGGTATAAATAAATATTAGGTCATAATGCACTTGTTTTAAGTTTTTACATCTTCCTTATAGTGCAAATAGTATTTTACTGATTATAAAGTTAGACACAGTATGGGGTGCCTGGGTGGCTCTGATGGTTAAGCATCTGCTTTTGGCTTAGGTCATGATCCCAGGGTCCTGGGATCGAGCCCCGCTTTGGGCTCCCTGCTCAACTGGGGAGGCTGCTTCTCCCTCTCCCTCTGCCATTCTCTCCACTTGTGCTCTCGGGCTCTATCTGTCAAATAAATAAATAAAATCTTTTTAAAAAAAGAGTAAGACACAGTATATTTCCTCAACCATATATTTCATCTTTACTTTAAAAAACATGTTATATAAAGCAAGATTTATTTTTCAGATACATGGTATTTACATAATTTTTGCCTCTCGTCAGTACATTAAATAATCTAGTTTTCATCTTAAAAAGTTCGGTTTTTCATAGGAATACTTATGATTCATCATAGTAAGGAACTTGAAAATCAAATCATGAGTTGGAAAAATTGGGATGGCAAGACATTATGCTTACCTCCTGTCACTTTTACTTAGCTAGAGCCCTGAAGTTTCATTCTTTTCAGAAGAGAAGGTATCTTGAACTTTCATAACTTTCTTAATGTGATAGTTAACTGAGCATTAAATAGTATTATTGATTATATATGATCGGTGCCTATATTTTATGGAATTATATTACACACTATTTTTTACCATTTTTTTAAAAGATTTTATTTATTTGACAGAGAGAGACACAGAGAGAGAGGGAACACAAGCAATGGGAGTGGGAGAGGGAGAAGCAGGCTTCCTGCTGAGCAGGGAGCCCAATGTGGGACTCAATCCCAGGACCCTGAGATCATGACCTGAGCTGAAGGCAGACGCCTAATGACTGAGTCACCCAGGCACCCTACCATTCTTATTTTATTAAGGATTTTATTTATTTATTTTAGAGAGAGAGAGAGTGGTGGGGGAGAGGCAGAATAAGAAGGAGAGTAAGAATCCTGAGCAGGCTCCATGCTCAGCCTGGAGCCCAACATGGAGCTCAAGGCTCAATCCCACTACCCTGAGATCATGACCAGATGCTTAATCGAAGAGCCACCCAGGTGCTCCACAACATTCTTTTTAAAACTTATTAAGAGTGTTTTTTATGGCCACAATCATTTCATTAATTTATAAAACAGAAACCATTTTACAAAATAAATAAATTTTCCCAATACATTTATAATGTTCATAATCAAAAAAATTTTCAAGTAAATTGCCTGAGTGGTATATAGTTGCTGACTATGAAGCAGTATGAATTCTACATAAACTAACCAAATGCAATGACATTTTCAATTAAGTATGGTATTTCAGATCTGCATATTAATACTGATTCAAAATTCCTCTATTTTATTCTTCTCATTTTTATTAAAAATACTTAAAACTATTTCTTATGTAAATATGAATTTCAAATTTATGACATTTCTAAATATATTTAAAAGTACTAACTGTATCCCTACCTATATTCCAAGGCATTTTCTAAATAAAATTTAAAATTTTAATTGTTTTTCTACTAAATACCAGTGTGAAGCCCAACTTATTAGCGTCAGACATGATATCAATTAAAATAAAGGATTAAGATTTAAGTACATACGAAACTTAAAAATACCAAAAAAAAATTGTGCCAAGTTAGGGAAACGTCCATTAAACAAATACCTCTAAATTCAAGGTTTTTGTACATCAGTGGACAGCAAGGTAACTTTCCACTAAAGTGGTTAGAAGTAGAGCTGAATCCTCTGGAGAATTTCTGCTCTGTCTGTACGGTTGGCTACAAACTACTTTCCATACTGGATACAATTCTCCCTTTAGGTTTGAAATGGGGCAACATCCTTTTACCATCAGAAAAGGCAATGTGTCAACTCACACAACTTATCTGTCATGACCAAGTTTGTTCTTGGGCCAAACGCTTTCAAGACAATTACACATGTTGTGCATGAGCACTTCATGCAAGTCCACACAGACACAAGGGCAGATCCTATTACGGTGTTTGCACAATGTTGTCTATGCTGGCCTTTACTGGAAGGATTTGTATCAAAATCTCTCCTAAGATTTCCACATCTAAACATGCTATGAAAATGAAGGATTATAATTATAGTTATCATTACCATTATTATTAGCAATTTGTTTGTGATGATTATGCGCTCCAACATCACATTTTAATCTCATGAGACCAAACCTTCTTTTACTAATAAGAATGCAGTATTTGGGGATAACAATTGGACCTATGTCAATTGAGCATCAAGATTCATTCCTTCGTTTGCCCCTCTCTTTGCTCTACTATGTCTGGAATTCTCTGAACCATGATCACTGAAAATGTGTCTTTCACACAATTATTAGGGAATCACTTGTCTTATCTTATCCAATGCCTTTCCAGGGTTAAGAAAATCAAATAGAAGCTAGTAAAGCCCAGTAATAGGGGGTCAATTCATGGAACAGATTCACCTGTATTGTCCAAAGCAAACGCTACTTTTTCCAGCGACTGCACAATCTATGAGCATTTTGAGCTCTCCTCAGAAATTTCTACCTCAAACTGACTTTGTTCCAGCTCATGTCCAAAGTTTGGCTTCAAACATCTACAGTGGGCCTTCATGGTGGAATGATTAAATCAATGGCTGGTTGCCTTGACATCCAAGCCTCCTATTGTCATGTTAAATCACTAGACACTCACCTGCCTGACCAAGTCTTCTGAAGGTCATCATCTGTGAATGACATTAAATATCATGGTGCCCATAGTAATAATGCAGTGGTAACATGAAATGTGTTTGTTAAAGACCATTTCTTCCATTTTCTAAAATGGATGTGGAAGGCAATGCTCACTCTTTCACTTCACATTGCTCCTAAAGGATTCATGCATTGAAGTCTTTTTCATTTTAAGGTGGGAAAAACATATTTGAAAATTTGGTGTGCTTCATTTTCTCAGTTAATAAAAAGTATGTACTCCACTACATCTTTCCCCCTACATTTGAATATAAAATTTTACCCTATGCTTCATGCTAGATAATTATAGGATTTTCTCTTCTGCTTCCATTTCCTTAATGCTTTTGGTATTCTGCTTTTGTTTCATTGCCTAACTGTCCTTGCATATTTTATTTTAGGTCTCCTCAAATAGATTTTGGAAATAGACAGTATAAATAAATGAGAAATAGTTCATGCATTAGAGCTTGTTTCTTTTTCTGCCCCAGAACTTGATAGTTTCGTAAGGTTTACCTCAAATTTGACATGAAAAATGGGAGAAGATATTTGCAAATACCACTCTGTGATATAAATGCAAAACATTCAGAATTCAAACACGCTGAATTCAGAATTCAGAATTCAAACACACTGAAATGCCAGAACATAAGATGAAGCTTTTGTTCCCAAAATTATGCCTTATAAAACAGAATTTCCCTTATGTTTCAGTTTGGACAATCTCTCACTTTAAAAAATACTCTTCTAATACTCTACTTTGATTGAACAATACACTTGGACACGATATCAACCTGAAATAAACTCAACTAAAGCCAGTTTAGAGGTAGCACCAGTAAAAAAAATAAATAAATAAGGACATTTAATATGTATTTGGTAAATATTACCTGGGACTAAAGTCTTTATACTTTATGCTTACATTGTACATATACAGAATGACAGAATAAATGAAAAAAATGCTTTTATTTTGTAAGTGGATAAATGTCCGTTCCAGTAAAATATCCAAAGACATCATCATAAAAGTATCCCCAGACACTCAGACCCTAACTAAGATGACTCAGAAATTTGCTCTAAAGTATATATTTTAGATGCATGTGAAGAATCTGAACAAAATGTTTAATAAAATATGAGGTTAAAAAAACAGTATTTCTCAAGTGATATTTGTAATAATATAATTTTTAATTTGTAGGTATAATCCAATGAAGATATAAACTATTAAAAGTGAATATTTGAGGGGCACTGGGTGGCTCAGTCTGTTAAGCATCTGACTTTGGCTCAGTTCATGATCCCAGCATCCTGGATGGAGCCCACCACATTGGGCTTGCTGCTCAGCTGGGAGTCTGCTTCTCTTCTCTGTCTGCCTCTCCCCCCAGCTCCTGTGCGCATTCTCTCTCTCACATGCATGTTCTCTCTCTCTCAAATAAATAAAAAATAAAATGCTTTATTAAAAAAGTGAATACTTGACTTTTTATGTATATTAGTATAATTTTATATATTCAATTATAAAACATCTCCCTTGTTTATATCCAGACATTTCCACTGAAAAGGGAGAGATCAACTTATGTTGAGATTAACAATATATGAGGTAATGCTTACTACATTCTACTCATTTTTATTTATTTATTTATTTATTTTTTATTTATTTTTTAAAAAGATTTTATTTATTTATTTGAGAGAGAGCATGAGAGAGAGAGAGAGCACATGAGAAGGGGGAGGGTCAGAGGGAGAAGCAGACTCCCTGCTGAGCAGGGAGCCCGATGTGGGACTCGATCCTGGGACTCCAGGATCATGACCTGAGCCGAAGGCAGTCCCTTAACAAACTGAGCCACCCAGGCACCTGCTACTCATTTTTAGAAACATGTAACAATGAGTCTTAGAAATTGAAAGTATTCTGCAAATACTGACCAATTATTCTTAAGTGACCTGTAGACTAGATCATAATTAATACAGTTTTATGTACTCTGCATTTAAAAAGAACTCCACTGAGTGATAATTGGAATTTGTAGAACTGACTTTTTTTAATGAATTTCTACATCCCAACCTATGCAGTAGATATTTCCATATTTAATTTCACTTAGTTCCACAACATCCACGTGAGATGGCTGTTACCTTGACAGAATGATGGATGGAAATATAGCAAATGTTAACAGAATAAGTGTCATTATACATTTTTAATACTTTATTTTTTCTCTTTTCCAATTTTTCTCTAATGGGCATGTATTATTTCTATACTGTTAAGAAAGCAATAACCAGTGAATCAAAATTTATTGGCTGAAGGATGACTACACAGAAAGTAAAAGATCCAGAATGTGGACACATTTTTCTCTACACCACACTCTCCTATGAAAAAAATTTCAGGACCTCATGAATTACATCTGTGTCACCATTATTTAATTAGATTGCTAGAATTTATATTGCAGTCAGTTGGGGAAAAAATGGAACTAGAAAGTTGCTTTTCAATTTATGAATTCATGCATGCCTATGATCACAACCAGAAAGACACCAAAATATATCACTCCTTTCACTTTTCCAATGTTTCCCCAGCCTTGTGAAGATTCTCTGAAAACATTTGACTAGATTGTATAGGGGAGAAACATCCCTGTGAGACGTTCTCCCTCATCCAGGCCAAATTTCATCCCTAGGCTAATGAAGAATGAACAAATTTACTAGTCTGAATTTGGAAAAAAACAAACCCAGCTTATGCCATTCCTGGATACATTTATGCAGTTAAATATGTCAATACCTAATACGAATCACATTCAGACAAAATGGCAAGTTTATCAATTTTTTGTTCATTCTTTTCCTGTGGTTACTTTTTGGAATCTAATAAATAAGATACACAAATTTCTTTACAAATGTTTCAACACAGAAATCCCTAAGGGATTAACAGCTCCACCCTGTAGAGACCCTCAGTTGCTCTAGCTTGTTAGCTCCTTGTTAATCTCCTCCATTCTAGCTCAGGCAGCAACTCCCCCTAGGACTGGGACAGAGTCAACTACCTCTCCAAGTAACCCACTGCTATTTATGACTAAACTGGGAACAAATCCTAGAATTCTGAGCCAACACCAGCACCTAGCCTGCCCTCCCTGCATCACCTACCTCCTCTCCCTACCTTAAGGGAAGAATTAAAATATTTTACCTGTAATCCTGAGCAATGTGCCAGGACCAAACACTTTGTTCTCCCACCAGCTATTCCATGTACACTGTCTGAAAAGCTTTTACAGAAATCTCCCTGTGTGCTTCTTTTAAAATTGTGTCCATATTTTTCCAATATTTATATAAATATATATAGATAGACACTGCTAACATTAAACAAAGATAAATCTCAAGCAAAATCACATTAGATATGAACGTAGTCAAGAATGGATGAACTGACAACTCTCAGACTGGGCAACGTGGGTCTGTCTTTCCCATCTCACTCACATGCATTGGAGAGTCTGATTTTACCTTTTCTCACCATGTTCCTGAAACTTCTAAATCTTTTTTCTTAAAAGGTTTTCATGTGTCATATCAGTTCTTTTCCTAGAGTGTAATTTACAGTTACTACTTCTGTGATTTTAACAGAGGAACAAAAATAGACATAATATATTTTAATATTTAATAGATGAATGTTCAATATTTTATAGGTTTTTTTAAATTTCTGCACATTGAAGGGCAGACATCTGGTTTGATTTTAACATAAGTTCTTTCCAGATTTCAGTCCTCACTGATACTAGAACAGATGAGTTGTTACAGAGTGTGAAATATTAATGATGATCCCATTTATTCCTGAAAGACTGTTCCTTTGAACTTGAAATTACCCTACCAAGTTCCAGGATATGGACTTACAATTCTGAGCTGCCCACCAGAGGATCCTGTTTGGTTTGCTCTCTCTGCAGCTGTCCAGCAGGAGTGCAAAGGCAGCTCTGAGTTCTGCAGCCGAGTCCTGCATGTAATACAACTGCTCCCTTTCTTCTGCCAGCTTCCATATTTCCAGCAAATTTGATGCCAATACAGAAAGATTGAATTGAATGGTAACAAAAGGACTTGCAGTTTATAGAAATACCCTAAGAATCACATTGTGAGAATTTAATAAATGAATATTCAACATATCATTCAACATAATAAATAAATGACTAACTTGAAGTCTTGGGGGGAAGAGAGGCAATGTTAGTGCCATGATTAGAAGCAGAAGCATTGTTTTCTGCATGAGGAGTCATACAAATTATGAGCTATTACTATTAAACATTCAACTACATAGTCTATTTAAAAGGTCAGACTACAAAGGACTGTATATTCAGAATAAAAGCATGGCTTAATGTTTCTAATAGCATATAATGGTATAGACCATGCATTATGGAACAAACAAGGAACTATTTGGTCCCAAACTTTGGCATAGTAACTAGCCATGTGAATGTAAGTAAATAACTGAACTCTCTAAGCCTCAGTTTCTCCATCAGTGAAATTGGAATAAGAAAATTTCCTGTATAGTACTCTTAAGGATTGAGATAGGGCACAGAAACCAGGCAGTATGATATCTGACTCTCAATAAATATTAGCTAATAGTATTATTGTCTTTAATCAGATGGTTTGGGGGCCCTTTATCAAATTTTCCACTAAACAAATATATGGATTTTATAAGCAATAAGTATTTATTATATAAATTAGAGAAAGCAAAAGAGCTCATGAATCCGACATTCTATGTGGCTGGCAACCACAGGCCAAAATACATGAGGTTCAATCAAGCCACAATCTAGAATACTTATCCACTAGGCTACAAACTTTCTGAGTGTTGGGGCTGTGTCTTGGGTACCCTTTTACCTCTAGCTTCCATCATAGAAACTGTCTTCAATAAATGAAAAAACAAGGATGTAAAACCATGCTGACAGCTTCTTTTCATGGATTCTGGAACTGAAAGAGTTTACCGAGCTCACAAATTCCATTAAACTGGACCATCTCTAGGCAATATCACAAGAGCCACAATAGCTCAATTTTTGACTAAATTGAGCCTACCCACCAAGAAACTAGAGTAATAATAATGTGTTTATTTATTGATGTTCTATAGTCATCTACTGTGAGTTAAATTTTTTCCACTGCTCTTAAAGATGAAATCAGAAGCAATCATAGAGTTTTTGTGGGTTATTACAGAAAGGAACACTATTCATTAAGAAAGGAGCACTATTAATACTACAGGTACTTCATCAAAGTGTTTCTCACTTAAAAGGCCAACTACATGAATATCATCTTGAACCAATAACTTACACAAATATATCACAGACAAGGTCACAGAAATATTTTAATTTCAGGCCTGCATCTATACCTTTATGTACATATTTTCTAAAAGTAGAATTTCAATCTGCTTGCAAGCAGGGAAGTAAATAAACCATTTACAAAGTAGTTTTGTCTCATATATAGCGACCAGTAGCTGCAAAATTGTGTCCAAATGCTAAGTTGATTCTACATTGTTTTTTCTAAAAAGCATCTCTCAGTATATTTCCACAGGATATAAAAAGAGCAAAGTTACTTACCAGGAGGAGTTACTATGAACTTGGTTCCTTCTACAAATATCTTGATCCAGCCTGGTTAGAGGTTATCACACTGGCTAGAGCTTCTACAAAAATATAAGCCTTCTCCTGAGGCTCATGTCAGGGCCAACAGGTAGAAACTTTGTACTGGCAATTTGATCTTTTGAGGTCATTAAAAGTCCTTGAATATAGGCTTCATGGCATCTGATATTTTATGTTCCTCAGATTAATTGATCTAAATGTCTGTTTTGATGGAGGCAGCAATCATGGAAAACTGCGAATAGAAAATGGATATGATGAGAGCAAAGAAAAATAAACAGAAAGAGAGAGAGGAAAGAAGGAGGGAGCAAAGGAAAGAAAGAAGGAAAAAAGAAAGAAAGGGTGGAAGGAGAGAAGGAAGGAAGGAAGGAATAGAGAGGCAACAGATAGAGAGGAAAGGGAGGGAGGGAGAGAGAGAGAGAAAGAAAGGGAGAAAGAAAGAAAGTGAAAGAAAAAACAAAAGAAAGAAAAAGAAGCTCAGGACTAACTGGTCATCCAATGACTTTTCTAAATTACCAGAAACAGTGTTCAGAGAATTAAGAGACTTTGATTTCCAGGTGCTCAAGTGTGTGAAACTGCTCAGAGATGCATCAAAGGAAACCTCTTCTGTTCTCACAAACACCAGGCCTACTGTGTCAGCAGTTTAGGATTGTATTTCTGAAGACAATACGCTTCACTAACTGAAAAGGCGAACATGCCAATAGAAATATACTTGAGAAATGTGAACAATGGTCTCCACTTTTTAGTAAGCCACTTTTGCCATTTGACAACACAAATTTTTTTCAGGGAAAGCAAAATGAGAAAATACTTTCTGTGATGACTATATTTTCCTGGAATAAAAGAAGAAATTTGAGGAATTCTATCTCCCACAGAAAAATAGATTTTTTATTAAAACTCAACTTGGGATTGCTTGCAAATACCAGGGGTTTTCTGTATTTTTAAAAATACTTCCCAGCGTCATATTTATTCCTTCTCTTTTGTAACTGCTGTCTTTACAACAGGAAAACATCTGCATTTCTACTTTACAGCTGTCTCTTTTAAAATAAACTGTGCAAATGGACTTTGCCATCACAAAAAAATAAATAAATAAAAAATAAAACTCAACTTGGAAAACAAACCCAGTTCTCTGATATGTTGAAAGAAGAAGCCTCTTGGAAGCTATTCTGTGATCTTTGGAAAAACAGCTGTAGCCCTGCCTCTATGGATAACTAGCTTTGGACAAGGCATTTGCCATCGCTGGACCCCCACATCCCATTTGATGTGTGGGCATTGATTGACCTACGTATGTCCAAAGGGCCCTTCCTGTTCCAACAGCTTATAAACCTGTGATTAAGAGCAGGAAAGGGGGAGGGAGGAGCAAGATGGCGGAGGAGTAGAACTAAATTTCATCTGGTCTCAGGAATTCAGCTAGAGCGCTATCAAGCCATTCTGAACACCTACAAACTCAACAGGAGATCGAAGAAAAGAATAGCAGCAACTCTCTGAACAGAAAAGCGACCGCTTTCTGGAAGGTAGGACGTGCGGAGAAGTGAATCTGAGGCGATATTCAGGGAGATAAATGGTGGGGGAGGGGGGCCTCCATCAGCCGCTACTGGCAAGGGATAGAGCAGCAGAGCACAAAATCAGAACTTTGAGAAGTCTGCTGCGCTGAGGGACGTCGCTCCAGTGGCTAAGCGGGGGTGTGGAACCCTTGTGGGACAGTGTGGTCTCAAGACCCTTGGGGTCACAGAAAGACCAGGGGTGCCTCAGAGTGGCAGAGCTCCCATGTATCAGAGCGGGGAAGCTGGCTGCAGAGATGGAGCTAGGGAGTGGGCTCTCAGCTCGGGGTTGCCATAAACCATGATCCGTGGCACAGTCGGGCCACTGCTCTTCCAGCAGGGACCCAAAAAGTGGCAGATCCGGGGAGACTCCCCTTCCTCCCCTGGGAGGACTGGTGCAGAAGTGCACCGCAGGAGTCTGCTGGGTTTAGAGACTCCACATGGGGTCGTGTGCCAGAGATAGAAACGCTCGGTCACAGGCCGTGTGAGCACGGAGTGCGGCCAGAGACCGGGGAGATGGGAGTGATTGACTGCTTTTATCAGGGGGCTCACTGAGGAGTGGGGCCCCAAGTTCTCAGCTCCTCAGGGTGGAGATTGGGAGGCCACCATTTTCACTCTCATCCTCCAAAGCTATAAGGAAAGCTTGCAGGGATAAAAGCTCCCGAGAGCAAACCCGAGCAGATTACTTAGCCTAGACCAGGCAAGGGTGGGGCAATTCCGCCTCCGGCAAAGACATTTGGGAACCACGGCAACAGGCCCCTCCCCCAGAAGATCAGCAAGAACAGCCCACCAAGACCAAATTTACCCATCAATGAGAATGGCAGAACTCCAGCGCTAGAGGAATACTGCACATAGAATTCATGAATTTTTCACATGATTCTTTAGTCTTTCAAAGTTAATTTTTTTAATGTTCTTTTTCTTTTTTTTTGAAATTTCTTTTTCCCTTTTTCAACAAACATCTTATCAATCCCTTTTTAAAAAATCTTTTTTATTTTTCATTTTTAGAGTCATATTCTATCCCTTCATAGTACTTAACCTTATTTTTGGTATATATATATAAGTTCTTCTCTCTTTAAAATTTTGGGATAAAGATTCTTCTAACAGACCAAAATACATCCTAAATCTCTAGTGTATGGCTTTCTTCTAGTCTCCTGCCTGATCACATTCTCTCCCCCTTTTTTTTTTAATCCTCTTCTTTCTTTTTTCAAACAACTTCTTATCTTATCAACTCCTTTTATAAAGTCTTTTTTAATTTTCATCTTTACACTCATATTCCATCCCTTCATCATATTAACCCTTATTTTTGTACATATATGTTTTTCTTTCTTTAAAATTTTGGGAGGCACTTTCTTCTAACGGACCAAAACACACCCAAAATCTAGTGTGTAGCACTGATCTATGCACCAGCCTGATCACATTTGATCATATTCTATTTTTTGTTTCTGTTTTCATTTTTGTTTATTTGTTTTTATCTTTTTATTTTCTTTTTTCTTTCTTTCCCTTTCTTTTGCCCTGGTTTCAGATCTCTTCTGATTGTTTAGTGGGAGTGTTTTCTGGGGACACTCTTACCCTGTTAGCATTTTGTTCTCTCATTCATCTATTCTCCCCTGGACAAAATGACAAGATGGACAAAATCACCTCATAAAAAAGGACAAGAAGCAGTACTGACTCCAGGGACCTAATCAATATGGACATTAGTAAGATGTCTGAACTAGAGTTCAGATTGATGATTTTAAAAGATACTAGCTGGGCTTGAAAAAAGCATGAAAGACATTAGAAAAACCCTTTCTGGAGAAATAAAAGAAATAAAATCTAACGAAGTCAAATTCAAAAAGGCTATTAATGAGGTGCAATCAAAAATGGAGGCTCTAACTGCTAGGATAAATGACGCAGAAGAGAGAATTAATGATATAGAAGACCAAATTATGGAAAATAAAGAAACTGAGAAGAAGAGAGATAAACAACTACTGGATCAAGAGGACAGAATTCGAGAGATAAGTGATACCATAAGATGAAAAAACATTAGAATAATTGGGATCCCAGAAGAATATACCAGAACGTATATTGGAGCAAATTACAGCAGAGAATTTCCCGAATTTGGGAAAGGAAACAGGCATCAAAATCCAGGAGGCAGAGACAACCCCCCTTAAAAGCAATACAAATAGGTCAAAACCCTGACATCTAATAGTAAAACTTACGAGTCTCAGCGACAAAGAGAAAATCCTGAAAGCAGCTTGGGAGAAGAGATCTATAACCTAGAATGGTAGAAACATGAGATTGGCACAGACCCATCCACAGAGACCTGGCAGGCCAGAATGGACAGGCATGATATATTCAGAGCACTAATTGAGAAAAATATGCAACCAAGAATACTGTATCTAGCTAGGCAGTCATTGAAAATAGAAGGAGAGATAAAAAGATTCCAGAACAAACAAAAAATAAAGGAATTTGCAAACACGAAACCGGGCCTCCAAGAAATATTGAAAGGGGTCCTCTAAGCAAAGAGAGAGCCTAAAAGCAGCAAAGATCAGAAAGAGAGAGCCTAAAAATGACATAGACCAGAAAGGAACACAAACAATATACAGTAACAGTCACCTTACAGGTAATACAATGGCACTAAATTCATATCTTTCAATAGTTACCTTGAATGTAAATGGGTGAGATGCCCCAATCAAAAGACACAGGCTATCAGATTGGATAAAAAAACCAAGACCCATCAATATGCTGTCTGCAAGAGACTCATTTTAGACCCAAAGACACCCCCAGATTGAAAGTGAGGGGATGGAAAACCATTTACCATGCTAATGGACACCAAAAGAAAGCTAGGGCAGCAATCCTTATATCAGACAAATTAGATTTTAAACCAAAGACTGTAATAAAAGATGATGAAGGACATTATATTCTACTTAATGGGTCTATCCAACAAGAAGATCTAACAATTGTAAATATCTATGCCCCTAACATGGGGGCAGCCAATTTTATAAGGCAATTAATAACCAAAGGAAAGGAACATGGACAACAATACAATAATAGTGGGGGACTTTAACACCCCCCTCACTGAAATGGACAGATCATCTAAGCAAAAGATCAACAAGGAAATAAAGACTTTAAATGGCACACTGGACCAAATGGACTTCACAGACATATTCAGAACATTCCATCCTAAAACAATGGAACACACATTCTTCTCTAGTGCCCATGGAACATTCTCCAGAATAGATCGCATCCTAGGTCACAAATCAGGTCTCAACTGCTACCAAAAGATTGGGATAATTCCCTGCATATTTTCAGACCATAATGCTTTGAAACTGGAACTCAACCATAAGAGGAAAGTTAGAAAGAACTCAAATACATGGAGGCTAAAGAGCATCCTACTAAAGAATGAATGGGTCAACCAGGAAAATAAAGAAGAATTAAAAAAGATCATGGAAACAAATGAAAATGAAAACACAACTGCTCAAAATCTTTGGGATGCAGCAAAGGCAGTCCTAAGAAGAAACTATAGAGCAACACAAGCTCAAGAAACAAGAAAGTTCTCAAATACACAACCTAATCCTACACCTAAAGGAGCTGGAGAAAGAACAGCAAATAAAGCCTAAACCCAGCAGGAGAAGAGAAATCATAAAGATCAGAGCAGAAATCAAGGAACTAGAAACCAAAAGAACAGTAGAACAGATCAACGAAACTAGGAGCTGGTTCTTTGAAAGAATTAACAAGATTGATAAACCCCTGGCCAGACTGATCAAAAAGAAAAGAGAAATGACCCAAATCAACAAAATCATGAATGAAAGAGGAGAGATCACAACCAACACCAAAGAAATACAAACAATTAAAAGAACATATTATGAGCAACTCTATGTCAGCAAATTAGATAACCTGGAAGAAATGGGTGCATTCCTAGAGATGTATCAACTACCAAAACTGAAACAGGAAGAAATACAAAACCCGAACAGACCTGTAACCACTAAGGAAATTGAAGCAGTTATCAAAAATCTCCCAAGAAAGAAAAGCCCAGGGCCAGATGGCTTCCCGGGGGAATTCTACCAAACATTTCAAGAAGAATTAATACCTATTCTTCTGAAACTGTTCCAAAAAATAGAAATGGAAGGAAAACTTCCAAACTCGTTTTAGGAGGCCACTATTACCTTGATCCCCAAACCTGACAAAGACCCCATCAAAAAGGAAAATTACAGACCAATATCCTTGATGAACACGGATGCAAAAATTCTCACCAAAATAGTAGCCAATAAGATACAACAGCACATTAAAAGGATCTTTCACCACGACCAAGTGGGATTCATCCCTGGGCTGCATGGTTGGTTCAACAACTGCAAATCAATCAATGTGTTACAATACATTAATAAAAGAAAGAACAATGACCATATGATCCTCTCAATAGATGCAGAAAAAGCATTTGACAAAGTACAGCATCCTTTCTTGATCAAAACTCTTCAGAGTATAGGGATAGAGGGTACATACCTCAATATCATAAAAGCCATCTATGAAAAACCCACAGCGAATATCATGCTCAATGGGGAAAAGCTGAGAGCTTTTCCCCTAAGGTCAGGAACACAGCAGGGATGTTCCCTATCACCACTGCTCTTCAACATAGTATTAGATGTCCTAGCCACAGCAATCAGACAACAAAAAGAAATGAAAGGCATCCAAATTGGCAAAGAAGAAGTCAAACTCTCACTGTTTGCAGATGATATGATATTTTATGTGGAAAACCCAAGGGGACTAGGAAAGATGGCGGAGGAGTAGGGGATCCTATTTCAACTGGTCCCCGGACCACTCTGAGCACCCACAAAACCAGCCTGAGATGTAAGAAGATCTTGATTTATACAAACAGAATATCACAGGTGGTTGGTTTCAAGGTACGAAGCGGGGAACCGTGATTCCGTGGGCAGATCAGAGGATAAATGGCAGCGGGAGGGTGCCTGGCCATGGGGATCCTACACCACCGCTGAGGGACAGCCTTGCGCACTGGGGACTGGGCACAGACTCACAGACCAGTAGCGGTGGGGAAAGGACTTTAGGGCAGCCCCTGGGATAGAAAACTGGAGCGGCGGTGTTGTGCATGTGATTTGGAGGCAGCCAGCGGTTTTAGAAGCACAAAGGGCAGAGACATGCCCTGACCCGGAGGCAGGACTGGGAGCGCCGCGGAGGGGCCCACAACCCAGGCCGCTGCAGGTTATAGCAGCATGGACAGAAATGGAGACAGTGTGGCCTGGAGAGCCCACTGAAGGACAGACTGCAGTCTCTTTGTTCTGAGGCAGAGTGTTCGAAAGAGTCTCTTCTGCTCTGACTCACGGAAGAGACATGGAAGCCACCAGAGAACAAAAGCCCCAAAAACTGATTCCCATGGAGCCCATCCCCCACCACAAGGGGGCAGGGCAACTCTGCCAAAACAGGGTTGCCTGAGTAAGAGCGCGGCAGGCCCCTCCCCCAGAAGACAGGCTGAGTAAACAAGAGGCCAGCAATACTAAGGTCCCAAGAAAACAGGTGCATCTTGCTTGGGTTCTGGTCAATAATTTGGACTCTATACATTCCCTCAACCACCCATCAAGAGAATGACTAGGAGGAGGAGCCCCCAAAATAGAAAAGACTCAGAGATTATGACTTATGCTGCAGATTTACAAATGGATGCAGATATAACCAAGATGTCGGAGATGGAATTCAGGCTAGCAATTGTGAAGACAATGGCTAGAATGGAGAAATCAATTAAAAGCAACATAGAATCTCTAAGGGCAGAAATGAAAGCTGAACTGGCAGAACATAAAAATGCTATCAGTGAGATCCAATCCAATGTAGATAATCTAACAGCTAGGGTAGCTGAGGCAGAAGAATGAATAAGCGACCTGGAAGACAATATAATAGATAAAAAGGGAAAAGAGGAGGCCAGGGGAAAACAACTCAGAATCCATGAAAATAGAATTAGAGAATTAAGTGACACCATGAAACATTCCAATGTCAGAATAATTGGAATCCTGGAGGGAGTGGAGAGAGAGAGCAGACTAGAAGATGTATTTGAGCAAATAGTAGTGGAGAATTTCCCTAATCTGGGGAATGAAACAAACATTCGCATCCTATAGGCAGAGAGGACCCCTCCAAGATCAAGGAAAACAGGCCAACACTCCAGTATGTAATAGTAAAACTTCCAAATCTTAAAACCAAGGAAACCATCTTAAGGGAAGTTAGGGGGAAGAGATTCCTTACATACAGAAGGAGGAACATCAGAATAACATCAGACCTATCCACAGAGAACTGGCAAGCCAGAAAGGCCTGGCAAGACATATTCAGGGTACTAAATGAGAAGAACATGCAGCCAAGAATACTTTATCCAGCAAGGCTGTCATTTAGAATGGTTGGAGAGATGCAGAGCTTCCACGACTGGCAGAAACTGAAAGAATATGTGTCCACTAAGCTGGCCCTGCAAGAAATATTTAGGGGGGTTCTATAAAAGGAGAAAGACCCCAAGAGTAATATACAACAGAAATTTAGAGGGACAATCTATAAAAACAAGGTCTTCACAGGCAACATGATGACAATTAATTCATATCTTTCAATAATCACTCTCAATGTGAATGGCCTAAACACTCCCATAAAACGGCACAGGGTTGCAGATTGGATAAAAAGACAGGACCCATCCATATGCTGTCTACAAGAGACTCATTTTGAACCTAAAGATACATCCAGACTGAAAGTGAAGGGATGGAGATCCATCTTCCCTGCCAGCGGGCCTCAAAAGAAAGCCTGGGTAGCAATTCTTATATCAGACAAATTAGATTTTAAACTAAAGTCTGTAATTAGAGACACAAAAGGACACTATATCATTCTTAAAGGGTCTATCCAACAAGAAGACCTAACAATTGTAAATATCTATGCCCCCAACATGGGAGCATACATCTACATAAGCCAACTGTTAACCAAAATAAAGAGTCATATTGATAACAATACGTTAATTGTAGGAGACCTCAATACTCCACTTTCATCAATGGACAGATCATCTAAGCAGAAAATTAACAAGGAAACAAGAGCTTTGAATGACACACTGGACCAGATGGACCTCATAGATATATACAGAACATTCCACCCTAAACAACAGAATACTCATTCTTCTCGAGCACACGTGGAACTTTCTCCAGAATAGACCACATACTGGGTCACAAATCAAGTCTCATCCGATACCAAAAGATTGACATTATTCCCTGTGTATTCTCAGAGCATAATGCTTTAAAACTGGAACTCAATCATAAGAAAATTTTGGAAGAAATTCAAACACTTGGAAGCTAAAGACCACTCTGCTCAAGAATGTTTGGGTCAACCAGGAAATCAAAGAAGAACTTAAACAATTAATGGAGATCAATGAGAATGAAAATACATCGGTCCAAAACCTATGGGATACTGGAAAGGCAGTCCTTAGGGGGAAATACATAGCCATCCAAGCCTCACTCAAAAAAACAGAAAAGTCGTAAATTCATCAACTCACTCTACACCTTAAAGAACTAGAGAAAAAGCAACAAACAATGCCTAAGCCATGCATTAGAAGAGAAATAATTAAAATTAAAGCAGAGATCAATGAATTAGAAACCAGGAACACAGTAGATCAGATCAATGAAACCAGAAGTTGGTTCTTTGAAATAATTAATAAGATCGATAAACTACTGGCCAGACTTATCCAAAAGAAAAAAGAAAGGACCCAAATTAATAAAATTATGAATGAAAAGGGAGAGTTCACGACTAACACCGAGGAAATTGAAACAATTATTAAAAATTAGTATCAACAACTATATGCCAATAAACTGAGCAATCTGGATGAAATGGAGGCCTTCCTGGAAACCTATAACCTGCCAAGACTGAAACAGGAAGAAATTGACAACCTGAATAAGTCAATAACCAGTAACGAGATTGAAGCAGTGATCAAAAACCTCCCAAAAACAAGAGTCCAGGGCCTGATAGATTCCCTGGGGAATTCTACCAAACATTCAAAGAAGAAATAATACCTTTTTTACTGAAGTTGTTTCAAAAAATAAAAACAGAGGAAAACTTCCAAACTCATTCTATGAGGCCAGCATTACCTTAATCCCCAAACCAGGCAAAGACCCCATCAAAAAGGAGAATTTCAGACCTATATGCCTGAAGAATATGGATTCCAAAATCCTCAACAAAATCCTAGCAAATAGGATCCAACAATACATTAAAAGGATCATCCACCACGACCAAGTGGGATTTCTCCCTGAGATGCAAGGGTGGTTCAACATTTGCAGATCAATCAATGTGATAGAACACATTAATAAGAGGATAGAGAAGAACCATATGGTCCTCCCAACTGAAGCAGAAAAAGCATTTGACAGAATACAGCATCCTTTCCTGATTAAAACTCTTCAGAGTATAGGGATAGAGGGAACATTCCTCAAATTCATAAAATCCATCTATGAAAAACCCAGAGCGAATATCATCCTCAATGGGGAAAAGCTGAGAGCCTCTCCCTTAAGATCAGGAACATGTCAAGGATGCCCACTCTCGCCACTATTGTTCAACATAGTACTAGAAGTCCTAGCAACAGCAATCAGACAACAAAAAGAAATAAAAGCTATTCAGAATGGCAAAGAAGAAGTCAAACTCTCTCTCTCCGCAGATGACATGATACTTTATGTGGAAAACCCAAAGACTCCACCCCCAAATAATAGAACTCTTACAGCAATTCAGTAATGTGGCAGGATACAAAATTAATGCAAAGAAATTAGTTGCTTTCTCATACGCTAACAACACAACTGTAGAAAGAGAAATGAGAAACAATTCCGTTTACTATAGCACCAAAAACCATAAGATACCTCGGAATAAACCTAACCAAAGAGGTAAAGGATCTATATTCTAGGAACTACAAAACACTCATGAAAGAAATTGAAGAAGACACAAAAAGATGGAAAAATATTCCATGCTCATGGATCGGAAGAATAAACATAGTTAAAATGTCTATGCTACCCAGAGCAATCTATATATTCAATGCCATCCTGATCAAAATTCCAATGACATTTTTCAAAGTGCTGGAGCAAACAATCCTAAAATTTGTATGGAATCAGAAAAGACACCGAATCACCAAGGAAATGTTGAAAAAGAAATACAAAGCAGGGGTCATCACATTGCCCGATTTCAAGCTATATTACAAAGCTATGATCACCAAGACAGCATGGTACTGGCACAAAAACAGACACATAGACCAATGGAACAGAATAGAGAGCCCAGATATGGACCCTCAATTCTATGGTCAAATAATCTTTGACAAAGCAGGAAAAAATATGCAATGGAAAAAAGACAGTCTCTTCAATAAATGGTGCTGGGAAAATTGGACAGCCACATGCAGAAGAATGAAACTCAACCATTCTCTAACACCATTCACAAAGATAAACTCAAAGTGGATGAATGACCTCAATATGAGAAAGGAATCCATCAACATCCTAGAGGAGAACATAGGCAGTAACCTCTTTGACATCGCCCACAGCAACTGCTTTCAAGATACATCTCCAAAGCTAGTGAAACGAAATCAAAAATGAACTTTTGGGACTTCATCAAGATAAAAAGCTTCTGCCCAGCAAAGGAAACAGTCAACAAAACAAAGAGGCAACCCACAGAATGGGAGAAGATATTTGCAAATGACACCACAGATAAAGGGCTGGTATCCAAGATCTATAAAGAACTTCTCAAACTCAACACCCAAAAAACAAATAATCAAGTCAAAAAATGGGCAGAAGACGTGAAAAACACTTCTCTGAAGAAGACATACAAATGGCTAACAGACACATGAAAAAATGTTCATCATCATTAGACATCAGGGAAATTCAAATCAAAACCACATTGAGATACCACATTACACCAGTTAGAATGGCAAAAATGGACAGGGAAAGAAACAACAAATGTTGGAGAGGTTGTGGAAAAGGGGGAACCCTCTTACACTGTTGTTGGGAATGCAAGTTGGTACAGCCACTTTGGATAACAGTGTGGAGGTTCCTCAAAAATTTAAAAATAGAGCTACCCTATGACCCAGCAATTGCACTCCTGGGTATTTACCCCAAAGACACAGATGTAGTGGAAAGAAGGGCCATATACACCGCAATGTTCATAGAAGCAAGGTCCACAATAGCCAAAATGTGGAAGGAGCTGAGATGCCCTTCAACAGATGAATGGATAAAGAAGATGTGGTCCATATATACAATGGAATATTACTCAGCCATCAGGAAGGATGAATACCCAACTTTTACATCAACATGGATGGGACTGGAGGAGATTATGCTAAGTGAAATAAGTCAAGCAGAGAAAGTCAATTATCATATGGTTTCATTTATTTGTGGAACATCAGGAATAGCGTGGAGGACATTAGGAGAAGGAAGGGAAAAATGAAGGGGGGGAAATCGGAGGGAGAGAGACTATGGACTCTGAGAAACAACAGGGTTTTAGAGGAGAGGGGGATGGGGTATGGGTTAGCACGGTTATGGGTATTAAGGAGGGCACGTACAGCATGGAGCGCTGGGTGTTAAAGAAAACAATGGATCGTGGATCACCACATCAAAAACTAATGATGTATTGTAGGTGATTAACATAACATAATAAAAAAATTTTTTTAAAGTCAGTTAGTATGGGGAGGATGGATATTTAGCAAAGGGTCACTGAGGAAACACTGAGAAATAGGGAAACAAAATTAAAATAGGGGTGCCTGGGTGGCTCAGTCATTAAGCATCTGCCTTCGGCTCAGATCATAATCCCAGATGGCTCAGATCGAGCCATGCATCAGGCTCCCTGCTCAGCAGGAAACCCTGCTTCTCCCTCTCCCCACTCCCCCTGCTTGTGTTCCCTCTCTCGCTGTGTCTGTCTCTGTCAAATAAATAAATAAAATCTTTAAAAAAAATAAAAAATAAAATAAAACAAAATAAAAATAAATGTCACTCACAGTATATCATTGAGGGCAATGATTGACAAACTTCTTCTGTAAAGGGCCAAATAGTCAACATTTTAGGCTTTGTGGGTCTCTGTTGCAACTACTCAACTCTGTCTTTGTAGTGGAAACAGCTACAGAAGATTTGTAAGCGTATGGTCAAGATTGTGTTTCAATAAAACTTTATTTACAAAACTAGGACTTGCCTGGTGTGGGCAGAATTTGTGGACCCACTGTTCCATGGTAAATACTATTGCCATTATGGTTAATTGTAGCTTTTTAGTTTTTCTTTTTTTTTCAGAGTGTTACAGAGTATTATTAGTATTAGTATATTAGTATAGTAGTATTAGATGGGAAAATATAAATATATAAACATATTAAGTGTTATATACACAATTATATTTTATATTCTTATATAAATAATCTCATTATTAAATGTAAAACCAAAAAAAATGCTGACTTCATTAGTGCTGGAAATACTGACTCTACCTTTGGCCCTCCATCTTGATCAAGTCCTCTCTTGGGGCAACATGTTCTGGATGCCCTGGAAATTTTAGAAGTGGTGACGGACCAAGGCACCAACCTGAGGAAATTTGCTCTGCCCCTTAATAAATTTGTAAACTTGACATACAGTTCTTCTAAAAACAGGTTTTTGACAGCCACATAGTATCTTGTCACTTCAGAGCCACATAGATAAGGCTGTCCTTTCCCTCCTGTCATCACTGTAGTGTCTCATGGTTGTTGTGTGTTGGAAAGTCAGGGTGACTCCATCTCCCCATGTGGCCAATTCAATCCATTCTGCACTGCTCTTTTGAGAATTAAATAAAATAATCTGTGTAAAATATTTAGCACAGATACTGTGAGAAGCTTAATCCCTCTTTTCATTCACTTCTTTTTATAAAAAAGGATTTTATTTATTTATTTGAGTGAGAGGGAAAGTAAGAGAGATCACAGAGGGAGAAAGAGAAACAACTTACTGCTGAGTGGAGAGCCTGATGCGGGGCTTGACCCCGGGAACCCTGAGATGATGACCTCAGCTGAAGGCAGACACTTAACCAACTGAGCCAACGAGGCACCCTTCATTCACTTCTTTCTAGAAAGTGTTCATTGTTCTCTGACTCCATATTTCATTCAGGGGTCTTCTTACCTTCTTTCTGTAGATGTGTTAGGGGACAAGTGAGGCCTTGTTGAGACCCAGGCCTTCAGGTTTCTCCCCCTGGAACTCACCCCAGTCAAGAATCATGATGGGCAGGGTGTGGGACACAAAATCCTGAGTTTGCCCCGGGGAAGGTTCTGACACTGCTGTGGCAGGAATTCATTCTGCTTCCATAGCATCTCTGCACTTGATAGCACCACCTGATTCCTAGAAGGAGAAACAGAGAATGAAGGTGTTGTCATGATCTCAGGAACCAGAGGTAAACTGCATGCATCGTGATTATGTGCTCAGATATCCAAGTTACCAAAAGTATCAAGTTCTTCTGAAGTAAAGATCTTATCTCAACATTTGCAAGTGGACTCTAAGGAGGTGGGGGAGGAGGTTTTGTAATTTCACACAATACTTTTGGTTATCACTATTTGTTGAAAACTGGCAACTATCCAGCTACTAATTACAGAATTTTATTCTCAATCACGATTTTTAAATTTATTAATTTGTGAGAGGCCTTTGCCATCTTTTCTTTACAGATAAAGGGAGTACCCATTATCCTTCTTTTTAACCATCTGATACGTATTCAGGATTTTTTTATTTTCTTTCCAGAACCCCAGAGAACAAGATTTTAGAGGCATATCCACCATGTTGTAGGCACCTGTTGTTCTCAGGGGCCTGTTCCAATGGAGAGTGTGTGTTCCTTTTGTCCTACTATTGACCCTGAACGTGGAGTGAGGTGCTGCTTCTATCTCTAGGATACAGGATTTATACCTTGGTGTCTCCTATGCCCAAATAACTGCCATATACTTAGGGATATAACAATCAGTAGATTCTTTCAGTAGGGCCACAGGCTGGTAGTAAAGGCATGGAATTTTTATGTTTGACAGATCATTCTACCTCTGAAAAGCTGCAATGCCCATGAATAAAATTGGAAGTGATAATAAGAAATACTTATATAATCTGTATACCCCTTTCCTGTCTTCATTTTGAGCCATTCAGGTACCAGAAATCTTTCTCTACAGTGCATTAACAGACAAATGGATTTTCCTGTGAACCATTCACTCTGTATTTTCAGAGTTCCCAGACAGCCTAATTTGGTAGGATATCGGTTCAAACTGCTTTAATTTGTACCATAATTGCCGATATCATATGGGGCTCACTGTGTGAACAGAATCTAAGACATTTTCCTGCCAAGCTCAGGAAATACTGCAGAGGGAGAGGCTCTGGCTGGGCACCCAGCTGTGCAGCCTCTGTGGTTGCCCATATTGAGAAGGATGTGGGTGTGGTCAGACCTGAAGATGGTTCTTGTGCAGCTTCTCTTGGCAACTCTAATGCTGTGGGTCCAAATCCAGCAGCCACAGTAGTACATGGCCCTATCTTGTTTCCTTAAGAAATTTATTTTCAAGGTCCAAGTGGAAGTTTCTTGTTCTTCCCATTTAAGTGACTCTAAGTAAGCTTTGTTGAGACAAATGTGAGATATTCTCTCCCTGATCTGGTTTCTGTCACTACCAGTGCATGGCTCTTTTGTTAAGCCAGTGGGCACTTTCTAAGATATGTGTGCACAGTCATCTCTTGCTCTGGAAATTGATATTTCAAGTTGCTCCAGCTTTAACTGACTGTGGCCAACTGCACGCAAGGAAGGGAAATTCCCATGAAAAAAATTATATGCAAAAAGGCAACAAGAAGAATTTCTTGAGGTTTTCTGTAGACCGAAGTTCCTGGGGGACAACTCACAGGCCTGAGAGACAAGAAAATGACTGCTTTCAGCAGTGGCATTTTGTTGGTCTGGCTGGGTCCCCAGCAACAAGGTAAGAAATGTCCCTGTTAACAGGACTTGTCAGGCCAGAGGCAGGAAGGTGGGGCTGGTTCAGGTTTCTCAGAAGTGGTGGCTTAGATAGTTCCCTGGGGTTGTTCATTATCTGCCACAAATATGAGTAGTTCTGGGCCTTCCTGTGCCCTGTGAGTGCTGGGCAGACGGGGTGAGAGGGCTCCCAATCTGGAAAGAAATTCCTGGTAAATGTGTCTGTTTGGGGTGTGGCAGGATGATTCTCACACCCACTCTGCCATTCCCCTTGGAATCCCATACTGCAGAAACGTTGCTCAGAAACATGAAGACAGGCCTTTTATATTGAAAAGGCAACTGAGAATTTACTGGCATTTTACTTATTCTCTGAAGACACCTAATCCCTCAGGTCCTGCACCTGTGCTGCAGCACATTGTAACAATTTGTGTCAGTTAGTGTTCAGTATCAGTTTTGTCTCTGCTGTGGGGGACAGTGTATTGTTCTTTTATTGTCCTGCAGTGAAATGGTTTAGTGTAATGGTCAAAAGGAATCAGCTGATCGGGTCCCTCCCCTTCTCCGCCACCTCACCCAGTACCAGCTGTGGACCCAGATAAGTCACTGACTCCCTTAGTACTTCAGTTACCTCAGGAGTCAGACATGCTTGCTGATTATACTGG
Organism: Callorhinus ursinus; assembly: GCF_003265705.2. Classification (NCBI taxonomy): domain Eukaryota; kingdom Metazoa; phylum Chordata; class Mammalia; order Carnivora; family Otariidae; genus Callorhinus; species Callorhinus ursinus. The sequence goes on along the minus strand of NW_027397246.1, from coordinate 46,163 downwards.
AACAGAATATTTAGGTGATGTGGGTTACAGGAGCTAACATATGCTCAGAAGGGAGAATACACACACACACACGCACACACACATACACACACACACACAAACACTCAGGTTTTTCTGCTCCTGGCAGGTTCCCTCTCTTCTTTCACAGGGAGCATCAACAGAGGCCCAATATGGCAACCCATCTAACAGCCTTAATGAATTCTGAGCTCTATTCTGATGACATCGTGCTGGCACAACCTCCCCACACCTCCAAGCAAAAGGGCCTTGCTCCAATTCTAATTCACTGGACCCCCTAGAGTTCACTTAAGGAATTGCAGTCTTTAAACCGTTCAGTGCCCATTATCCCAGTTCAAAAGGCATGAACTTACTATCTTTGGCTCAACATTAAGCCTAAATTCATTAAGCTCTAATTTTTTTAGTTTTAAAATGGACCAATAATAGTTATGTTACAGAGGGATTTCTTTTATTTATTTTTTTAAAGATTTTATTTATTTATTTAAGAGAGAGAGAATGAGAGATAGCACGAGAGGGAAGAGGGTCAGAGAGAGAAGCAGACTCCCTGCTGAGCAGGGAGCCTGAGGTGGGACTCGATCCTGGGACTCCAGGATCATGACCTGAGCAGAAGGCAGTCGCTTAACCAACTGAGCCACCCAGGCGCCCAAGGGATTTCTTTTAGATGTTATAAAAATGGCACGCAGTGATTCCCTGTCTCAGCCTGAACCTTACTCATATACTGAGTCTCTGGATGCTGAGACTTAGCATTTTAAGTGACTTTAAATTTAAATGAGACTCAGAAATTTAATTTTAAAATATTACATGTTTAATAAATATTAACTTTCAGAAGAGCAAATATTTAGGGCACCTGGGTGGCTCAGGTGGTTAATATCTGACTCTTGATTTTGGCTCAGGACATGGTCTCAGGGTCCTGAGATTGAGCCCCACACTGGGCTTGTGCTGAGCTTGGAGTGTGCGTAAGATTCTCTCTCTCCCTCTGCCCGTCCTCCAGCCCTTCTAAAAAAATGAGCTGGGGGTGGCTGGCAGTTTTAGAAGCACAGAGGGAGAGACACTTTGGACCTGGAAGTGAGGGCTGAGAGTGCTGCTGTGGGGTGCACAACCCAGGACGCTGCTGTTTTTAGCAGCACAGACAGAAATGGAGACAATGTGGCCCAGAGAGTTCACTGAAGAACAGACTGTGATCTCTATCCTGAGGCAGAGGTTTAGATACAGTCACTTCTGCTCTGACTCTCAGAAGAGATGGGGAAAGCTGCCAGGGAAAACTGCCAGAGAACAAAAGCCCCCCCAGATGGGTTTTAACTGAACCCATCCCCCCACAAGACAACTCTGCACATACAGGATTGCCTGAGTAACAGCGCAGCAAGCCCCTCCCCTAGAAGACAGGATGGAAGAAAAAGGCCAACAACCTAAAGGTCCCTAGAAAATAGGTGCATCTTGCTTGGGTTGTGGTCAATAATTTGGACTCTGTACATTCCCTCAACCACCCCTCAACAGAATGACTAAGAGGAGGAACTCCTAAAATAGGAAAGACTCAGAGACTGTGACTTCTGCCACAGAACAAATGGATGTAGATATAAACAAGATGTTGGAAATAGACTGCAGAATAATAGTTATGAAGACAATAGCTAGGATGGAGAAAACGATTAATGGCATCACAGATTGTCTAAGGGGAGAAATGAGAGCTGATCTGGCAGAACTTAAAAATGCTATCAATGAGATCCAATCTAATCTAGATACCCTAACAGCTAGGATAAATGAGGCAGAAGAACACATTAATGATCTAGAAGACGAACTGATAGAAAAGAAGGAAAAGGAGGAGGTCAGGAACAAACAGCTTAAAATCCATGAAAAGCAGAATTAGAGAAATAAGTGACACCATGAAACATTCCAATCTCAGAATTATTGGGATCCCTGAGGGGGTGGAGAGAGAGAACTAGAAGGTATATTTGAGCAAATCATAGCTGAGAACTTCCCTAATCTGGGGATTGAAACAAACATTCGTGTCCTAGAGACAGAGAGGAGCCCTCCCAAGATCAAGGAGAATAGACCAACGCCCCGGCATGTAATAGTAAAACTCGCAAATCTTAGAACCAAGGAAACCATCTAAAGGGCAGTTGGGGGAAAGGGATTCCTTACATACAGAGGTAAGAACATCAGAATAATGTCAGACCTATCCACAGAGACCTGGCAAGCCAGAAAGGGCTGGCAAGTTATAGTCAGGGTACTAAATGAGAAGAACATGCAGCCAAGAATACTTTATCTGGCAAGGCTGTCATTTAGAATGGATGGAGAGATACAGAGCTTCCAGGACTGGCAAAAACTAAGAGAATATGTGACCACTAAGCTGGCCCTGCAAGAAATATTAAGGGAGGTTCTATAAAAGGAGAAAGACCCCAAGAGTGATATACAACAGAAATTTACAGAGACAATCTATAGAAACAAGGACTTCACAGGCAATATGATGACAATAAAATCATATCTTTCAATAATCATTCTCAATGTGAATGGCCTAAATGCTCCCATAAAATGGCACAGGGTTGCAGATTGGATAAAAAGACAGGACCCATCCATATGCTGTCTACAAGAGACTCATTTTGAACCTAAAGATACAACCAGACTGAAAGTGAAGGGAAGGAGAACCATCTTTCATGCCAATGGGCCTCAAAAGAAAGCTGGGGTAGCAATTCTTATATCAGACAAATTAGATTTTAACCTAAAGACTGTAGTTAAAGACACAGAAGGACACTATATCATTCTTAAATTGTCTATCCAACAAGAAGATCTAACAACTGTAAATATCTATGCCCTGAACATGGGAGCAGCCATCTACATAAGCCAACTGTTAACCAGAATAAAGTCACATTGATAATAATATGTTAATAGTAGGAGACCTTAATACTCCACTCTCAGCAATAGACAGCTCATCTAAGCAGAAAATCAACAAAGAAACAAGAGCTTTGAATGGCACACTGGACCATATGGACCTCATAGATATATACAGAACATTCCACCCAAAACAAGAGAATACTTATTCTTCTCGAGTGCACACAGAACTTTTTCCAGAATAGACCACATACTGGGTCACAAATCAGGTCTCAACGGATACCAAAAGATTGAGATTATTCCCTGAATATTCTTAGACCATAATGCTTTAAAACTGGAACTCAATCACAAGAAAAAAATTGGAAGAAATTCAAACACTTGGAAGCTAAAGACCACTCTGCTCAAGAAGTATCTAGGCCAACCAGGAAATCAAAGAAGTTAAACAATTCATGGAAACCAATGAGAACAAAAACACATCAGTCCAAAACCTATAGGATACTGCAAAGGCAGTCCTAAGGGGGAAATACATAGCCATCCAAGCCTCACTCAAAAAAATAGAAAAATCCCAAATTCACGAACTAACTTTACACCGTAAAGAACTGGAGAAAAAACAACAAATGATGCCTAAGCCACACATTAAAAGAGAAATAATTAAGATTAGAGCAGAGATCAATGAATTAGAAACCAGAAATACAGTAGAGCAGATCAACAAAAGTAGAAGCTGGTTCTTTGAAAGAATTAATAAGATCAATAAACCACTGGCCAGACTTCTCCAAAAGAAAAGAGAAAGGATCCAAATTAATAAAATTATGAACGAAAGGTGAGAGATCACAACTAAAACCAAGGAAATAGAAACAATTATTAAAAATTATTATCAACAACTATATGCCAAAAAATTGAGCAACCTGGAAGAAATGGATGCCCTCCTGGAAACCTATAATCTATCAATACTGAAACAGGAAGAAATTGACAATCTGAATAGACCAATAACCAGTCAAAAGATTGAAACAGTGATCAAAAACCTCCCAAAAAACAAGTCCAGGACCTGATGGAGTCCCTGGGGAATTCTACCAAACATTCAAAGGAGAAATAATACCTGTTCTGAAGCTGTTTTAAAAAATAGAAACAGAAGGAAAGCTTCCAGACTCATTCTATGAGGCCAGCATTACCTTGATCCCCAAATCAGGCAAGGACCACATCAAAAAGGAGAATTTCAGACAGATATCCCTGATGAATATGGATTCCAAAATCCTCAACAAAATCCTAGCTAGTAGGATCCAACAGTACATTAAAAGGATTATCCACCACGACCAAGTGGGATTTATCCCAGGGATACAAGGATGGTCCAACATTCACAAATCAATCAATGTGACAGGACACATTAATAAGAGGATAGAGAAGAACCATATGGTCCTCTCAATTGAAGCAGAAAAAGCATTTGACAAAATACAGCATCCTTTCCTGATTAAAACTTTTCAGAGTACAGGGATAGAGGGGGCATGCCTCAAGTTCATAAAACCCATCTATGAAAAACCCAGAGCGAATATCATCCTCAATGGGGAAAAGCTGAGAGCCTTTCCTTAAGATCAGGAACACGTCAAGGATGCCCACTCTCACCACTATTGTTCAATATAGTACTAGAAGTGCTAGCAACCGCAATCAGACAACAAAAAGAAATAAAAGCTATTCAGAATGGCAAAGAAGAAGTCAAACTCTCTCTCTTCGCAGATGACATGATACTTTATGTGGAAAACCCAAAAGACTCCACCCCTAAATTACTAGAACTGATATAGCAATTCTGTAATGTGGCAGGATACAAAATCAATGCACAGAAATCAGTTGCTTTCTTATACACTAACAATGTAACTATAGAAAGAGAAATTAGAGAATCGATTCCATTTACAATAGCACCAAAAACCATAAGATACCTCGGAATAAACCTAACCAAAGAGGTAAAGGATCTGACTACAGAACACTCATGAAAGAAATTGAAGAAGACACAAAAAGATGGAAAAATATTCCATGCTCATGGATCGGAGGAATAAACATTGTTTAAATGTCTATGCTGCCTAGAGCAATCTATACTTTCCATGCCATCCTGATCAAAATACCAATGGCATTTTTCAAAGTGCTGGAGCAAACAATCCTAAAATTTGTATGGAATCAGAAAAGACCCTGAATTGCCAAGGAAATGTTGAAAAAGAAAAACAAAGTGGGGGGCATCACATTGCCCGATTTCAAGCTATATTACAATGCTATGATCACCAAGACAGCATGGTACCGGCACAAAAACAGACACATAGACCAATGGAACAGAATAGAGAGCCCAGATATGGACCCTCAACTCTATGGTCAAATAATCTTTGACAAAGCAGGAAAAAATATGCAATGGAAAAAAGACAGTCTCTTCAATAAATGGTGCTGGGAAAATTGGACAGCCACATGCAGAAGAATGAAACTCAACCATTCTCTAACACCATTCACAAAGATAAACTCAAAGTGGATGAATGACCTCAATATGAGAAAGGAATCCATCAACATCCTAGAGGAGAACATAGGCAGTAACCTCTTTGACATCGCCCACAGCAACTGCTTTCAAGATACATCTCCAAAGCTAGTGAAACGAAATCAAAAATGAACTTTTGGGACTTCATCAATATAAAAAGCTTCTGCCCAGCAAAGGAAACAGTCAACAAAACAAAGAGGCAACCCACAGAATGGGAGAAGATATTTACAAATAGCACTACCAACAAAGAGCCGATATCCAAGATCTATAAAGAACTTCTCAAACACAACACCCAAAAAACAAATTAAGTCAAAAAATGGGCAGAAGACATGAGCAGACACTTCTCCAAAGAAGACGTACAAATGGCTAACAGACACATGAAAAAATGGTCATCATCATTGGCCATCAGGGAAATTCAAATTAAAACCACATTGAGATACCACCTTACACCAGTTAGAATAGCAGAAATAGACAAGGCAAGAAACAACAAATGTTGGAGAGGTTGTGGAGAAAGGGGAACCCTCTTACACTGTTGGTGGGAAAGCAAGTTGGTACAGCCACTTTGGAAAACAGTGTGGAGGTGCCTCAAAAAAATAAAAATTGAGCTACCCTATGACCCAGCAATTGCACTCCTGGGTATTTACCCCAAAGACACAGATGTAGTGAAAAGAAGGGCCATATGCACCCCAATGTTCATAGAAGCAAGGTCCACAATACCCAAACTGGGAAAAGCTGAGATACCCTTCAACAGATGAATGAATAAGATGTGGTCCATTTATACAATGGAATATTATTCAACTATCAGAAAGGATGAATACCTAACTTCTACATCAACATGGATGGGATTGGAGGAGATTATACTAAGTGAAATAAGTCAAGCAGAGAAAGTCAATTATCATATGGTTTCACTTATTTATGGAACATAAGGAACAGCATGGAGGACATTAGGAGAAGGAAGGGAAAAATGAAAGGGGGGAAATCGGAGGGGGAGATGAACCATGAGAGACTATGGACTCCGAGAAACAAACTGAGAGTTTTAGAGGCGTGGGGGTAAGGGGATGGGTTAGCCCAGTGATGGGTCTTAAGGAGGGCACGTATTGCATGGAGCACTGGGTGTTACATGCAAACAATGAATCATGGACCACTACATCAAAAACTAATGATGTACTGTATGATGACTAACATAACATAATTTAAAAAAAAAAAGAAAATAAAAAAAGGAAGGCTGAGAAACAGTATCTGACATTTTTCCTCCCTATACTGGGAATGAATTCATTCTTTCACTAAGATTCATAAGGTAGAGAATTTCCTGGACATAAACGAGTGTTTCAAATGCTAGGAGCCAAGAAGGGAGATAAATGGTCACTTCAGACACATTCATGAAAAAATGTGTTTTCTCTTCATGAATTATTTCAAACAGAGAAGTAAACAAAGGCAGAATTTATCTTTTATTCATTATTTTAAATACTTTCAAAAATAGAGATTTTTTTTCTTTATTTTTCATAACATTAATAGCTCACAATATTGAAGGCATTTCTACATGGTAGGTGTTGTGCTACAAACACATTGGTTCTATTATCTCATTTAATCTTCACAAAGTCTACTAAGCTGGTGCTTTTATTGTTTCCAACTTTCAGACGAGAGAAGGGAGGCTTTTGACACACCAGGAATTTTATCAAAGGCCTGACATGAACAAGTAGCAGAACAGTAATTTGCACCAGAAGATCTATATCTAGAACCCACAATCTTAAATAAGATACTTTATTTCGTCCATATGTACTTTTTATAACATAATATATTTATACCACTATGCAATAAAAATATGTATATGTGTCTAAGTACATATGTATGTATGTATGTATTTACAGAGGTGTCTGTGTATATATTTCTATCAAGGTTCTAGAATGCATGCTTAGGATTCATTACAGGAAATACTCTAAATATTATTCCTCAATAATGCTTCCTGAGATTCATTGATTCACATATTAATTCAGCAAAGGTGTACGGAGGCTGCACTAGAGACAAGGCATGTGCAGACCCTGGCAAGGTCACAGACATCAGAGACATAGGTCCTCCTTTGGGAGCACTTGTATCCCAGCAGCACTTGCATTCATCTTCCTTCATTTGGCGCTGCACCTGACCCTCACAGTCAGGTCTATGATCACAGTCACCCGCCCTCCCTCCATTTCAAGTCCCTTGTTATGCAGCCTGTGCCATCCATACTCCCTAGAACTCTCTCAGGAAAAAGAACTGATGGTTCCTGACTCAGGCTGTTCTCAACAACCCCAGACAGAAGCTCTCATCAGGAGACCATCAGGTCAATGGGAAGTTGGAGCAGGAAGGCTGATATCCTGCAGGCATAGTTGGTGACTGTCTGCTTCTTTTCCCCTTGATTTTAGGACTGAGGTACCTGTCAGGGAGCACAGAGTGGAGGCTGAGGCTGAGGCTGGAACTAGGGCTGAGGTTGCCCATGTGGAAAGGATGAGAGTCCAGAACTGAAGAGAGGTTCTTTGGGCTGACTGTCTTGCTCCTCTAATATTTTGTACATTTGCACGTGGTTTCATCTACTGTGTTCTGTGGACTGTATAAAATAATTGCAGTAGAGGAGACAGGATGTCTCAGTGCTTCCTATTTATTGTTCTCATATTGCCTCTAAGCAGGTGTTATAAGAGACCAAATATGTATCAGATACCCAAAGTCTGATTCATTTTTTTGGTACCAATAAATGACTAAGGTGGCAGGTGCAATGTTGAGTATGGTACATAAATGTAATTATCCTTTTTTCTACTGTGGATATAGATATTTCAGTTGTGTCATTTTGGCTACTAACTGTGAAGAGAGAGAGAGTGAGACAGAGATATAAACACAGATATGTAGACAGAGAGATATGGAGAGAGAGACAGAAATGAAGACAAAGACTGACAGAGACATAGACACAGGTATATCTAGTGCAGATAGAAATATTGTAAATGTGCCTCAAGGGAGACTTTTCTAAATTAATTGTCCCAATTATTTCATGGTAAGGTGTAGAGACAGATGTGAAATTTAAAAGAAGTACTGATGATATTACTGAGTCCTCCTCCAGGCTGGATGCTAAGCATCTTGGATTTCTCATCTCATAATCTCACAGCAGTTACTGGCTGGGTGGGAGCAACTCTGCTCCACAGAAGTCAACTCTGGATGCTCCAGCTGACCTCCTCCTCTCACTCCACAGTCTGGGGCCCCTGGGGTCTATGCAAATGCTGGCTTTTGTTGTTGCTGTTTTACTGCATTTCTCATGACTGTCAGTTTCTCTCAAGGATTTGAATTGTAAAATTTGGTTCCTAGGTTCAAACAATAGTATTTTCATTGGTTCTTGGACAACACTTTTTGTAGATTAGTTTATCTTTTTTAGAGTCAGAAAGCTTCATAGATTAAGTTTTTTAAAACCCTGGATCTTGTCTATATAACTATGTAGTTACTACCTTCTGAACAGAGTCTCTGTAGCACAGAAGTCTCCGTTTTAACTAAATAAAAAAGGACACAGCTTTTGCAGAATAATTAGAAAAAGTCACTCTTTCTCCAAGCTGACACAGCTCTGCTCAGGGTATAGAGGAGGGTGGGCATGGGATGGATTTTGTTCCCCACTGTGCCCCCTCACATAGGCACACATGAGCAGGGCACACTGGTAACACCAAACAGAGGCTGCAACTCCAGGTTTGTTGCAGGGGAAGGAAGTGTCATTATTTTTGATAATGTACATATGTTATCTCTTCTTCATTCTGATATTGGAGGGAAGTGTTAACCTTACCAACTGAAAATAGTTTCCTCTGGGTTGGAACAGCCTCTTTCAAGTTAGGACAATCTCCTTTGGCACATTCCTCATCCTTTGTTTCTCTGTCTGTCTCCTGGTCATTCTCATGATGACATCACTACACATGGGAGGAGGGGAGTTAGTTCTTACAGTCTTCCTCTCACCTTCTTCCAGCCTTTGTCCTGCTGGTCTTTAGGATTCGCCCTCTTTGTCAGAACTATCTTGTGCAATAACCAACCCTGAGCCCACCACCACTGACTCACACCATACCATGGGATGTAAAGTTTCCCCCTTGCACCTTCTGTTCTTGTCTAAGCATCGATTCTTTCTTCCATGAAATAAGTGTATCTGCAGGATTTTTGAATGATCACATGATTTCCTCAACAGACTCAACATGTAGCATATTATCTGGCAGCTAAATGGATATGAATTCCAATTTATTCATTGCCAGCACCTTTAGATTGAGCTTTTCACAGTTATTGAAAATCTCTGAGCACCTTACTTCTCTCTGAGATAACCAGACCATTTCAGCAGAGTCTCTAAATATGAAAGCAAATCAATAGGAAATTATGTCAAACCAGACATTTAGAGCAGGTTTAGTGACATCTGTGGGGGTACAATAGTAGCCGTCAGACTCCCTTTCCTCTGATACTAAGGCATTACATAACAAGAAGTATATAAAGTGCTTAATACACTGCCTACCTAGTACAGGTTTCAGTAAAAAAATAGCTATTTTTTTTAATTTTTTATTGTTATGTTAATCACCATATATTACATCATTTGTTTTTGATGTAGTGTTCCATGATTCATTGTTTGTTCATAACACCCAGTGCTCCATGCAGAATGTGCCCTCTTTAATACCCATCACCAGGTTAACCCATCCCCCTACCTCCTCCCCTCTAGAACCCTCAGTTTGTTTTTCAGAGTCCATCATCTCTCATGGTTCGTCTCCCCCTGACTTACTCCCCTTCATTCTTCCTCTCCTGCTATCTTCTTCTTTCTCTTTTTTCTTAAAATATGTTGCATTATTTGTTTCAGAAGTACAGATCTGTGATTCAACAGTCTTGCACAATTCACAGCGCTCACCGTAGCACATACCCTCCCCAATGTCTATCACCCAGCCACCCCATCCCTCCCACCCCCAACCACTCCAGTAACACTCAGTTTGTTTCCTGAGATTAAGAATTCCTCATATCAGTGAGGTCATGTGATACATGTCTTTCTCTGATTGACTTATTTCACTCAGCATAACACCCTCCAGTTCCATCCACGTCGTTGCAAATGGCAAGATCTCATTCCTTTTGATGGCTGCATAATATTCCATTGTGTATATATACCACTTCTTCTTTAGCCATTCATCTGTTGATGGACATCTTGGCTCTTTCCACAGTTTGGCTATTGTGGACATTGCTGCTATAAACATTGGGGTGCACGTGCCCCTTCGGGTCCCTACATTTGTATCTTTGTGGTAAATACCCAGTAGTGCAATTGCTGGATCGAATGGTAGCTCTAATTTCAACTGTTTGAGGAACCTCCATACTGTTTTCCAGAGTGGTTGCACCAGCTTGCATTCCCACCAACAGTGTAGGAGGGTTCCCCTTTCTCCACATCCCCGCCAACATCTGTCGTTCCCTGACTTGTTAATTTTAGCCATTCTGACGGGTGTGAGGTGGTATCTCATTGAGGTTTTGATTTGGATTTCCCTGATGCCGAGCGATGTTGAGCACTTTTTCATGTGCCTGTTGGCCATTTGGATGTCTTCTTTGGAAAAATATCTGTTCATGTCTTCTGCCCATTTAAAAAATAGCTATTATTAAAATCTTATCAGAACATTGTTTATTAAATTTCAAAAGAACTTAATTCTTTTTCTTTGAGCAAAGGAAAGCAATCAAAGTAATCTGTTGACATGTGGATTACAAATACTAATTCTACCACTTTCAGAATATAACTACAGATTTTTGGTAACTATTCGGTAACTTAAATTTAGAAGTTAAAAAAATAAAGGTGACAGAACGCACAATAGATAGGAATGATCAGTTTGTGAGTGAAACATTTAAATGTTGACTCATAAATGGCAGGAAAGTAGATGAAGGAAGGACAGAAATGATAGAACAATTATAATAAACGTGAGAGGCTGGATTTTAGTTGACATGAAAATGGCAGGCATTTCTCTACTTTCTTTTCATAAGAGTTAAGATTGGTTCACTACTGCACACTTGTTTACTGTATTAAAGAACATCAAGAACACAGAATTGAATTCATCATAATATTGGTTCATAAAGCCCTATAATCATTCTTCTACACAGAGATAGAGATCTCTTTATTTATTTTATTCTACTTAGGTGATGATGACTTACCTCTAATAAATTGGCAAATACCTCAGAATCCCTGATTTAACTGAAGAACAAAAGCATTAGAAATAATCTACATGCTCCTCTCTACTAAATTCATCAACTAGAAAAGCACAACATGTAATGATAATCTCTCAACACTTTTCCAGTTTCCTGTTTTCTTACTGAGGGAACAGGGCACATCCTGGTCTGTTAGAGATGGGACTTTGATGGCTTTGTGTAATGAGAAATGAAAGGAACCAGATAAAATCTCCCAACTCTGCAACTTGTTTTACTTATTTGGGGGCAAATACAACCTGTTTATTTGACTGTCTAGTTGATTTTTATTCTTTTGTTCCTCCAGATGGACAGTCTACTTCTCTTTACCTTGCCCTGGGCATTACGAGGTGGACCCTCATGGTTTTCCTTATTCTCTGGTTGCTGTTTGGGAGCAGCTAATGGAAGTAGCAGCAAGAGACTGAGAAGTGGGAGAGAGTGAGCTTAGGGCTCCCTCTCTGAAGGAGGCCTGCATCCTCACAGGGGCAAACATATAGTGATGGAATAAGAGGTGCATGTGGGAGAAGTAATTCTCTTTTATACCACTCAACCCACTGGAGGAATGTGTTTCTTTTTTCCCAGGGCCCTGGATCCACAGGCTTGGAAACCTAGTGCCCAAGAAGAAATACTTTTGTCAGGTGACATGGTGATGGTTCTTTGAACTTCAAATTCCATTGGCCAACTTTCCATTGGAAATTAGAGCAAAGATTCCCATTACTGTAATCCACAGGGGTTAGGTTCCTGGGGCACAGAGCAATGGGGAGAAAAGTGGAGCATTGATGCTGAGGAGGAAATAGGAGATTTCACAGTATCCATCCTTTGTGCCCCCCAGCATCCATTCTTGTTCTTTGCCTAGGGGAGAAATCTGTCCCCCCACAGCAGGGGACACACAGGGTCCTACTTGAAAGCCTATCTTCCTCTCAGTCTCCAGATGAACATGTGAGGCTGATTTTCTGGCAAATTTCCATGAATGGTAGCAGATCATGTTTTCAGGCAATAAAAGTGCCAAATAGGGTGCCTGGGTGGCTCAGATGGTTAAGCGTCTGCCTTCGGCTCAGGTCATGATCCCGGGGTCCTGGGATCGAGTCCCACATTGGGCTCCCTGCTCCTTGGGAGCCTGCTTCTCCCTCTGCTTCTCCCTCTCTCTCTCTCTCCTCCTCTGTCTCTCATGAATAAATAAATAAAATCTTTAAAAAAAAAAAGTGCCAAACAACTGTGTTGAAAAAAACTATGGTTGTGTGCAATTCTGCTTGGGATGATCTCATTTGCTCGTCTGCATGTGGACAAAAGAGATGTAAAGAAACTAAGGAAATTAGGTACAGTGTTACTAGAAGACTCAGCATTGTTGCCACTGTCTACAGTACCTGGTATCTGTCCTTCACTGGGGAAAAGACCCACTCAACTGAAGAAGTTACTTTGAGCTCTCCAAGTATGAACCTGGTCTCTAACTTGGCAGATGGAGTCAGTAGGAATCAGCAGAGAAAACAAGATTTTGTTTTGTAAAAGAAGCAAAGGTTGTTGGAGAAGAGGGGAGAAATAGTGGTCAAGACAGAGGCTATTACACACATTTCTAACCATCAGACTTCACATGGTGTGTCTAAGTGTTCAATAATATACAAGAATTTTAATATTAAGTAACATGTGAATTCTTTTTAACAATAAATTTTAAAATAAAAATCAAAAGCCATACAGGCTTTCCATGAGTCAATTAGGGTATGGAAGTAACATAGTAAAAACTCTACTGATCCCAATGTTTAGAATGACCTCTCCAAGTTGTGCCCTTTCCTCTACCCAAGATGGTGTCCCTGAACCCGTTCTGGGGGTGGAACATAAAGAACACCCAACACAAAACAATCAGCATAGATTTCCAGGTGTTCCCAGAAATTTTTAGAATTGTGATTTTTAGATGACTCTCATGTAACAGACATGACACTTTGCCCACTACTAGTGTGTGTGATCAACTGAGATCAACTGAGAATGAATAATATAACTATGAAAACTGATTTTTTGAGATGTTCTTAGACTTTTTTCAGCATCAATTTCATAATATAATGTTGTTTCTATTACTCAAAATCATTGTGTCTCACCCACCTCAGGAGTGAAATAAATGAGTTGAGCCCAAATCATCAGGATATTTCAAGCATCCACCTATGCGAAATCCCCCACCTGTGAGGTAATGTGAGCCCCTTTCTAATAGTCAAAATATCAATCTCACTTCAACAGACATTAATGGAATCACCACTGTACTTGGTCCTGTACATTCTAACAAGATGCTTTCAGTGTTGTTAGAATCAGCCATTTAAACAACCATTTAATTAGCAAACGTTTACTTAGGATGGGAGGGCTTATTGGTCTCTGGCTGGTTTGGCTTTACTGTGTGTGGTTGAAGTGTCCTTGGTGAAGCTCACCATATCCTCAAGGAGAAGGGCAGGAGGAGGAAATGACTCCAAATATGATTTGTTGTTCTCTCCACATAGGGGTTGTTTTCTCCATGCACAAGACCATTGTCCTCTCAGGTTGTAACTCAAAGGCACTATAGACCCATGTTGCAAACTGAGATTTAAATTGACTTGGGAGGACTTCTCATGACAGTGTCTTCATATTTAGCTAATTTCTCTGTAACGAAATTATAATAGGTGTTTTGGACTTTCCTTTCAATAATCATGTTTACCAATCCTATTAAGTGTACATAAAATTTGATTCTTTGATTGAAAATACAATTAATTCAGCTTAGACCTCCTAAGAGAGCTTTTTCTTCTTCCCCACATATGGCAGCAGGTGTTTTCCTGTTTGGGACTGGAGAATCAGTAATATAGCTTTTCTTTTCTTTTTTTTCTCAAGAAGTTGACAAACTTTATAAGAAGTTAGTAAACATATTGGTATCTTATTTGTACAATTTTGCTTTAACAGAAATCAGTCACACAATTGTGGCAGGTAAAACACCCATTTTACAGAGGCGGTAACAGAGGTCCAGGGAATCGGGCCCCCAAATCCCATATGGAGTAGCATTCAAGGAGAAGTGGAAGGCTGTAGGCCCCAGGCTCATCCGAGGTTGATGCATCAACCTGCCTGAGGATCATGTCCCCCCATAGGAGTTGAGCACCAAGCTTGCCAGTGTATGAGGATGCTGAGTTGTGAGATGTGCTTTTGATCCCTGATTCTCCACTGTAAAGTAACTAGCAGTGGGCCGGGCAGCAACTTAGAAAATGGAATCAGAAGGTGACTTCCAATCTCAGTTTTCCTCTCTGGAATGATTTTCACAATACTTTATTCTCACATTCTTCATTGGCGATGGCCAGAATCTTCAATCACCAGTCTGTCACAGCTCTGTTCAGTAGAAATAAATGTATGTCACAATTTGAGACATATTTTCTAACTATTACATTTTTAAAAAAATGTTAAAGAAACAAATAAAATTCTAGGGTTATTTTTATTTACTGCGAGATATTCAAAATAGTGTTTCAACAGTAATCAATGCAGAAATTACTAAGATAGTTCATCTGTTTTTATAGTCTCCAGAATGTGATTTGTATGTTACACAAACAGCCCATCTCAGTTTGGACTAGTGCTACATTTCACGTTCTCAGGAGCCCCATGTGGGGCCAGTGGCTACTGCTTTGAGCTGCACAGATTCTGCTCCAAGGGCTTCAGAAACGCTGCGCTGGACCATCTTTAGAAAAGTCCCTCCCGACTGGACAGCTCCCTGGGTCTGTGTCAGACTGAGCAGCTCCTTAGCCTGCAGGGTTCTGTGCAGTGGACCCGCGGAAAGCGAGAGTCCGGGGTGCTGAGGGCTGACCCCAGGGCAACCCCAGGGACCCAGAGCCAGTGGGAGGTGCGGGGCATGGAGCGCCCTGGGAGACAGAGACCTTTTTGCTCAGGGACCTGGTGAGAGCACAGGGCTGTGCACTTCCCAGGCAGCGCAGTAGTACACGCCCTCGTCGCTCTTCTCCAGGTTCAGCACCGACAGAGTACAGCTGTTGCTCTCCCTGCCCTTCTTGGCATTGACTTTGTCCGCTTTCATGGGAAAATCCCTCTTCACAAAGGACCTGGACATGTCTAGGTAGAGGAGCCTCTTGGGGGCCGTACCCTCCTGGTGGCGGTACCAGTGGACGTAATTGACCGAGGTGTCTACTTTGCATGGCAGGGTGGCTGAGCTGTCCAAGCGCAAGCGCGCCACCACCAAAGCAGGCTGATCCAGCTTGAGCCCTGCTCCACCACCTGCCAGGGGGAGGAGAGGACAGTGGTGAGACACGGATGGCCAGGAGCCTCAGGGTACCCTGCACGGGGGAGCGTGTCTGGACTTACCAGGAAACAGGAGAGTGCACAGGATGGCAAGGAGACCCAGCATGGTTCTTCTTCCTACCTGGAAAGAAACCGAGGGTGACCTCCTAGATGCACTTGCTGGGAGGAGACTGCCTGGGTGGTGGCAGAGGGCAGGTTAGGATCTGAGCTTCTGCTTCCCTGAGGCACCTGCAGGTAATGATGACAGGCAGGAGGAAGGGAGGGAGGGGCCAGAGGGCAGGGACAGGTCTGACCACAAGGCGGGGAGAGAACATCCATGGTTAGGGAGCTGAGAAACAATGAGGAATGTTGGTGCAAGGAGAATACCAGTGATAACAGCAATCCTTGATTGGACTTCGACCACACCTGAGCACCACACTAATTGGTTTCTGCTCATTTTTTTTTAATCACATCTGAAAATCACCCCATGGGATGAATGGTAATACCCTCAATTTAGAAATGGGGAAAGCCTGGCTGGTATTTTAAGTAACCATTCCAAGGCAACATGGCTAAAGAGGATTAGGTGATGGGGATGTTAGCCAGATCTGCCTGGAGACAAATCTCAAGCCTCAAATGGCCACTTGGTACCGACAGAGCAATGGGTGTGCAGGCTGCTCGGGAGGCAGGGACAAGCACAGAGCAGAGATCCCTGCTGAAAAGGCAACAGGCCCCCTGAGCTAGCACTGGAGCATTTCTCCCAGAGGTCTCATCAGAAGATGTAAATGCCCTAACGTGACATGATAGCTGTGTAGTCTTGGACAAGCTAGTTCTCCTTTTCCTCATATGTCAAAGGGACCTCATTAGGTTGAATGCAGAGTAAGCAGGCAATGTGAGCAAAGCCTGTGTCCTGTCCCAGATGCAAAGAAAAAGCTCAGGAAATGTTGGAGATTGGTGTTTCATCTTAAAACTGGACTAGTTGCAGTAGATGATTTCTGGGATCCTTATAGTGTAGTATTACAGGGAATATTACAGTTATGGAAAATCAGGTGTGTGTGTGTGTGTGTGCACACGTGAGCACGAGAATGCAAGCATAGCAAATTAATTTAAAAGAGAATTTCTGTTGTTCCTGAGGCAAAAAGGTAGCCTCACATAGGGTTGCCAGATTTAATGGAAAAATAATGCAAAATGCTATGCAATATTTGGACATAAACTACAAAATTATTTGTTATTTATCTGAAATCCAGGGAAATGCAAATCAAATACACAATGAGATATCACTTCCCACCTCTTTGAATGCCTATTATCAAAAAGTACAGATAACAAGTGTCATCACAGAAGCTGGGAGGTGAGGAAGCACAGGGACTCAGGGTGACCGTCCTTTGCTCAAGGACCGACCCCATGTGCTGGGGACAGGAGGCTGTCCCAGGAGCTGCTCTGAGAGCAGACGCTCCCGGGCAATCTCAATGCCTTGCAGTCCCAGAAAATCCTTCCTGGGACAGAAGACTCATGGTTTCAAAAATAAGAAAACATAAAATTGTCATCACACTAAAGCAGAAAGAGTGTTCTTAAAGTGGTAATAAGAGAAATCTACTTCAGAACCCTCAGCCAAAGCTTCCCATCTGTCTGCTTTTGCCACAGGCTCTGAGGCTGCCAGGTGCTCACGGTCTGCAGGGAACTCTGGGTTCAGACCAACTCCACGTTCCTGCCAGCCTCCCAGACCTGCTGGCCTCAGGAATGGTCCAGTCAGGGGGCCGAGCCTGGGAGCCCAGCTCTCTTCACAGCCAACGATGTCACCTGATCAATGGTACGCTGAGGCGAGAGGCCCTTCTCAGTACGTAGCTGCCAAATGGGACACTTGGAAGAGTCTGAATGATACCTCCTAACTCTGGGAGGATTGATTACATTGACAAGGACAGAATGACTGCTCCAGTCCAAGCCCTGCCACTTGGAGGATGTGTGTCCTTGGGAAAGTCCCTATAAATGGGAATAATAATGCTCACACTGGGGACACCATCCACCATGGGTCAGGGATTGGGCCAAGCCGGTTGCTTTGTAAATAAATACTATCAGTCAGTCTGAAGTATGATGTGACTCTTATAACCACTTATTCCTTATAATAACACGTCAACATAGTTATAACAACCACATATGACAGAGCAGCTAACTGGAATCTTAAAATATTTCATCTATGCCATCACATAAATAATGGAGCCTTGATTCAAACACAAAGCTAACAAATGCAAAACCTGTCACACCATCCATTCTATATATGTAGAATTCAACATATATATACAGAGAGAGAGTTATGTTTAAGCTCTAAAGAGTAAGGGGTCATGAGGAAAATTTCAGCGAGGTTGCAGAATTCAAGAATATCTCTCACATGCCAGGGAGCAAAGAGCAGAAGCTGTTCTTGAAGAGCAGTCATTCAGGTAATGGTGCTGGACCTCAGAACATAGTAGAGATTATTCTAGCATTGGTGAAACAATAGCTGCTTGCCTTTTGGAGAGACTAATTTTTTTAAAGGACATAACAGTAATCATTGATCTATTAATAATGGCAAATACACTTTATTGAATGTCATACATGGTACATATTGATTCCTTCCCTGCATGCATAAAGCAGGTGTTATTAATCCCATTCTGCAGACGAGACAGAGGCTTTGAGAGGTTGAGTAGCCCCACTAAGAAGAGCACACCATGAACTTCAAGTCAGCCAGGTTAACGAAGCATGTGCCCTCCGTACCCTGCTTGGATGTTTTTGATTCCGAGATTAATTTCTGCTCTCCCTGAGTTGTTTCTTTGAATGCAAATTGTGATCTTATTAAATTTCACATTTGTTTTAAATAATGTGCTTCCCTCTTAAAAACCTACATTATTTTACTTATTACTTACACTGACTTCTATCTCCCCCTGCTGGCAATTGCGGGTACGTCACACACGTTATAGTCCTCAGTATTGGAGTGCAGGTAAGTGAAGTCTATTACAACAAAGATCAGCTTAGTGAGGGGAAGAGCCCAGAAATACTAGGCAGGAAACCTGTTTTTTCCAAATGTACTCAGTATGGGTGGTAGTTTTGGGTAAGTGGCTCTTCCTTGCACGGCCCCAATTTCCCAGCCTCAAATGAGAGAATTGACTGATATGTTTGGTGTCTTATGTACCTGTGAAAACTACAGAGATTTGCTTGTGAATAATGCATATTTATGTTTATATAAATGGCATAGCATTCCTGTCAATCCGTATCTGTCCTTCTGTCTCTCCTCCAGTTTGCTGCTCCTTGGTGCTGCTCCTGGCGCCCCTGGCTACAGCCACTGCATTAATACATCCACTGACCGTGACAGACACTCATACTGCTGCCCAGGCTGGCTTCACCAGCAATGCTGTCATCTACAGCTCAGGAGCTCTGCACGCTGGGAGTAAACATTTCCCTGGGAATCTCATCCCAGGGTTGCTGGTCCCAGGAAATACACACCCACGTTCTCCATAAACACTGCCCATCCTGTGTTATCTGACAGCAAAGTTCTTACCGACCTGATGGCTCCCACACAGCATCACATTGTTTGAGGAGGTTCTGGGCTCCTGTCTGATGATGAGGAAGCTGAGGGACTCTGTTTACACCGGGTGTCCATGAAGCGTCTCCCTCAGAGACGAGCTTCTCCGTGTGCTTTAGGTGCAGCAAAGGGGAGGCTGGCTCGCAGAGGCTACAGCGCACAGCAGAGCCAGGCCTCCTGTGCTATTTCCAGGCCCCCCATGTCCTGCCTGTGAGCCCTGGAGTCAGTGCTCTTACTGCTGTTTCTCAGCTCCTCATCTGCAGACAGGAAAAAGCAGCAATACCTCATAGGGTTATGAAGATTAAATAATGTACTACATGCAGAACAATAAGGAGCGTGTTGGGCAAATGAAGATGGTTAGTTATTATTATCTTTACTATTAACAGTAATTGATTAATCTTACATATAAATACAAATAAAGATACAATGACATAAACACCAAATTGTTAAAATTAAGATGGTAGTAATCATTTTTAATTATTTGTAACTTGAACATGTATGTCTCTTAGATATTTATCCATTCTGAGTTTTAGTTGTTACAAATAACCTCAGCTAATCTATCAATTGTCTAAAGTTTGTCTAAAGCCCTTTCATTAACTAGAGATTCTCAATTTTGTAATCAATCTCTTATTGACCACATCCTTGCCTACTTTGGAGTCATGTTTAAGAAAACGTGTCCCTCTCCAGCACCATGAAAGTGTTCTCTCATGTCTTGTGATATTCAGTTTGAGATTTGAGCCAGGCTAATCCTGCAATTAGTGTGTCTTGACTTCTGTGAACTCATCCATCCCTCAGTCTCTCCTTTATTTGCTCCTTGCACGTGTACATACGATCCCTGCAGCGGATTCAGAACACAGAGCAGGGCGGTAGAGACTTTATCAGTTACCGGGAAATGAAGAAGTGAGTTGTATTGACTTGACACTGAATTCCGTAAGAAACGCGAGTGGGTGCTGGTGGAGAAGTGAACGAGTGGAGAACGCTAATGATGTTCCTTCCTGATGAGCTTACATTGAGTACAGAGTTATGGAGGGAAAAAGAGTAATCCAGTGAAAGATATTAAGAATTCTCCCATATAGACATTGGGGCAGTGACTGAACTTTTCTATATGACCTATTGTTATATACCTGTATGATCTATTAATGTTATATACCTGTAAATATAAAATGTCGGAAAAATATTGACCAAAACTGTGGCTGGTATGAGAAGAAATTGCTGATTATGAAGGTTGTCAGGTTTTTAGTGATACATGTACAATGTTAATACTACATTGCACCTCGTGTCAGCCTGTAAATTTAATGAGAATCAGAATGTAAAATGCCTCCTCTTCCAGGAAGCTCACTCTGACTGGGGTGTGTGTGTGTGTGTATGTATGTGTGTGGTGATTTGCTAACCAATACTGACTCTGCAGCTGTGTTAATACTTACACAGCTTCACACTCGATGTCCCCTAACCCCATTCTGTCAGTCAGGCTCCTGTTGGCATCACTCTGGGCAGGTGTCATGTTGCTAGGAACCCTAGTTGGGGGATGAGGGACAAGGTCCTGTGGGATGATCTCTGGGCTCCCAACCACTAGGGGGAGCCCCGCCTCTGCATTTCAGGGGTCCCTTCTGTGGGGAGAGGGCCTTTGCATATTGCACCTAGTGGGGGACAAAACTTAGGTTCCCAGCACACTAGCCTGCTAGACCCTGGGAGGAGGGAGAGCACCGGTAGCCAGGGAGGGATCGGGAGCCACGGAGAAGCCCACGATGGCCCAGTGCACGCGTTCAGGGGCCAGAGACAGAGTGATGTGGGCAGGAGCCGGGCCTGGCTGAGCTTTTCCAGGCATTGGGAGCTTCTGGCTCAGACAGGTGTCTTTGGGGGCAGGTGTCTTCCCACATAAAATGTCTAATTCGAATGGGGCTGGATTATGTGTCTGTCAGCTGACGACAGCTGTGACTAGTGCCTTTTACTCCCAAGTGATCCTGTCACAGGTCCAGCCTCCCAGGTGTTCTGTACCATCACTGTCTATTATGGAGAAGGCTCGTTTTCCAGTGTGAGCTCCCAGAAACTGCATTTCCCTCTCCTGGTCACATCAGTCCTTTCAGCTTTTCTCTCAGGGGCTTTCGGCTGTGTGCTCCCCATTATTCCGTGCCCCCTTGCCTGGATGGAGGTGTGGTTCCTGGTTCTCAAAGTGTCACCTCAAGAGGCAGAAGAGGAACCGCAAGTGTCCCCCCAGGTTAGGCTCCTGAGACTGGCTAGAGACCGAGCTAGAAGGAAGACCCTGGAAGTGCTGATTGGAACGGAGCCCCACTCGGGGGTGAGGTGGATCTCAGGTCTCCATCCTTCAGCAGGCCCAGCAGAAATCCAGAGCAAGTGGAGGAGAGGATGGGAAGAGAACGTGGCTCCTCTCTCGAGCTGTCAGGCCAGGCTTCCCTAGAAGACAGTGTGAGACCTGGGGAAAAGCACATTCCAACACCAGAAACAGCCAGCACCTCTCTGTCCCTGGGATCACAGTCCTGGGACCCTGTGCACTTTGTGTATCTGAACAGCCTGGTTCCTCAGGGACAGAGAGATGGAAACCAGTCGGGCTGAGCTGAGACAGCAACTCTAGGAGTCAGAGACCCTCCAGGGTCTCCCAAGGCCATCATAGAGCAGGCAGTGGCTTTGAGGGGCCACTATCAGCACAGGTGGTGCCTGGAGGAGACAGGTGGGTGAGGGAGGAACATGGAGGGTGGGAGGAGGGAGAGAGCCAGCCAGACAAATGCTCAGTCACCTCAGGCTTCCCCCACCCTCCTGTGAGGAGCAGAGGGATTCCTAGCGCTGTGGGATCCTGAGCCCTGCCAGGGGTTATCATCACTTGTTGGCTTTGAGTCCCCTGGATACTGACTAGGAAGCCCCATGATGGACTGAGCTGCATGGTTCATTATTGGGCTCTAATTCGTCTCTGCATGATGGCCTAAGTGGATGCCCAGCGGCCACCACTGCCCTCTTGTTGATTATGTGATCAAGACTCAATGCAGAGCCCCAGACCTTTTCAACACATGCTGTGATTATGCTCTGTCAGCATCTGGCTTGGTTTGCCCTGCCTAATAGGAACAGAAGGTCTCATGTCCTAAGGAAAGTTAAGCCTGATTATAACCTCAAGTTATAGCAGAGGAAAATTATAAATGGTTTTATTTTGGGTAACCTCATTTATAGAACAGAAATCTACAAGAACAGAATTAATATTGAAGATGAATCACAGACCTGTACCTCTGAAACAAATAATACATTATATGTTGAAAAAAAAAAAGGAAGATAGTAGAAAAGGAAAAATGGAGGAGGAAATCGGAGGGGGAGATGAACCATGAGAGAGTATGGACTCTGAGAAACAAACTGAGGGTTCTAGAGGGGAGGGGGTGGGGGATGGGTTAGCCTGGTGATGGGTATTAAAGAGGGCACATTCTGCATGGAGCACTGGGTGTTATGCACAAACAATGAATCATGGAACACTACATCAAAAACTAATGATGTAATGTATGGTGATTAACATAATAAAATACAAAAAAGAGAAATTGTAAATCACCTGAATCAGATCAAGATAGGTCTTCTATCCTGTGCCCTCTGTTCTTCTCTGAAAACCTATCCTGGAGCATTGGCAGAGAGAGCTAATGGAAGTTGCTTCTGTAATTGTGTGTCAACATCAAATTGAGCTTGGTTGTAAGCATATCACCTATTGATGTGACTGAGGCTTGAATGCTTATGTGATTCAGTCAAATTCAAAGGCACTAAAAAAGCAGAACACAGGATGAATGAAACACCGAGAGCACCTGTGTTCTCAGGCTCAGTAGCAGGTGGTATATACACCTGGCTCCTGGGTTGAGGCTGCTGCTTCCTCCAGCTTCTCCCAGTGTTACCCGCCCTGGGGCCCTGAGCCTCACCGTGATGGTCCCTCTCATCATGTGTGAGTGTGCTGAGCTCTCACGTTGGGTTTCCTCCCTGTTTCTATCCTCTTGTAATTCCCTCATTTTGGGTGAGCACTGTTTTAGTGAATAAGTATTTCTTCACCATCTGAATACACTTTATATATTTATAAAAGGATATCCATTCATTACACTTTACAATTGACATTTCTCTAACAAAATGCATACTTTAGGCCATTTGTCTGACCTGACCTGGTTTTTTGATTTGCTTTGTGTTTTGGTTTTGATGATGTAGTTGATTTCTGAGGGTGGGAGGTATTCCCCAAGGAAAGATGCTATAAATACTGAGTCAAAGATTCCCCTGAATAACAGGCAAGTCTTTAAACTAGTTGAAACCTGTCCTTATAGAACTGTTTCACAGTTTATTAACAAAACCCTTTTCAGTCAAGAGATTTCAAAATACCACTTTTTGCTGAGTTTTATTCTCCTCTTGAATCTGAAGCAGATAAAATACGTGATTATCATTTGTGTTTTCATCCATCATTCAAAAGCAATAAATTTCTTAGAGCAATAAAATTTCTCAGTAGTAATGTATTTACTTAATTAGAAGTTCAGAGCAGCAGGATAATAATACAGGAGGAATACCACCTTAGACATCTTTTTTTTTTCAACTTTTATTTTTTTATTTTATTATGTTATGTTCGTCACCATACAATACATCATTAGTTTTTGATGTAGTGATCCACGATTCATTGTTTTCATATAACATCCAGTGCTGCATGCAGTACGTGCCATCCTTAATACCCATCACCGGGCTAACCCACCCCCCCCAACCCCTCCCCTTTAAAACCCTCAGGTTGTTTCTCAGAGTCCATAGTCTCTCATGGTTCATCTCTCCCTCCGATTCCCCCCCCTTCATTTTTCCCTTCCTTCTCCTAATGTTCTCCCTGCTATTCCTTATGTTCCACAAATAAGTGAAATCATATAATTAACTTTCTCTGCTTGACTTATTTCACTTAGCATAATCTCCTCCAGTCCATGTTGATGTAAAAGTTGGGTATTCATCCTTTCTGATGGCTGAGTAATATTCCATTGTATATATGGACCACATCTTTATCCATTCATCTGCTAAAGGGCATCTTCATCAAGCTTTCTAGCTCCGAAACCATTGGCTTCCTGTCTCTGACTTTTACCCCCACCTAGTGGTGTTTTGGAGCATTACCATTTCATTGGATCATGAGCTGAACTAGAACTAGAGCATTGTCAGGGTGTTGTTCTGGGTACTGCTTTGTTCAAGGCAAAATGCAGGTAAGTTGCAGGCAGAGAAGGATTGTTCAAAGTGACTTACTTTATTGTATTATATTTTCACTGAACATTCAAGTTAGGAAAGAATTAAAATTAAAAACTATTAATGGAATCAATGTGCCTAGAACGTAAGATTCGACTCTAAAGCACAGCTGGCTCATTTGGGCAGTGGCTACAAATGAAGCAGAACAGGAGTCTGTGCTCCTGCTGCCCTGGGACGAATCCAGTGCTGATGGGCCCCTGGTGGAGGAGAGGGCGTCTGGGGGCTGCTTGCCTTCTCCTGACTTTCTTTCTCCAGCACCTAGTGCAGAGCCGGCACAGAGTAGATGTATAGCTGTGGAAGGAATGGGTGAGAAGAGAGAAAGAAAGACATCAGAGGCACCAACAATTAAAATTAAAATATTAGCATTTTTCCTTGTAAATTTCTTTGAAATTTAGTATCATAGGGATTTGGAATATTAGTACCTTTTGTTAGATGTACTTTTAAAGGATATAAAGGTGGTGTGTTTGCAGGTTTGCGTGTTGGTCTAACCATGTCCTGCTTCCCCGTGTATTCAATGGAAGGAAGGAGGAAGCACAGTCCTCTTTCAGACGATTGGGCTGAAGATGTTATGTGTCTTCAGACAGCTGAAGTGAACCAGTTGTGATGCTGAGGATAAAGTAGTTGTCACTTCCTGAGCCATGGGAAGACTGACTTAAAATGAAGAGTAGCTCAATTACATAACATAACCTATGCTAAGCAAATCTCGATGAAGGCACTGAAATTTGAATTTGATTAGTTCTAAAAGTAACCAACACACATGCTGGTTTGTCTAAGACAGTCTGGCTAACTCCTGAGGCCACATGCAATTATTATCAGAACACATTTAATCTTTCTGAAGTGTTCTTGCTTAAATGATCAATTAGTCACCCTATATGTAGTCAGTAGAGTTGCAACACTATTTTTCTAATTTTTAGTAAAAAATTTGTTAAGTATGGAGACATCACTGCTAAGTAACCTTGATTTAAGATAAACAGCTTTAGCGAGGTATAATTTGCATATCATGAAATTCGTCCATTGTATACTTGCAATTGCATGACTTTTAGTTAATTATACTATTAAACCAATATCACAATACAATTTTAGAGCAATTTTTTGATTTACCAAAAAAGTTTCTTTACTTACAGTTAATCCCTGTTCCGAAATCCAGTCCTAGATAAACCACTGATCAGCTTTCTGTTTTGTAAATTTTCCCTATTGGGCAATTAATAGAAATTAAATCATACAGTGTGTAGATTTTTTTTTACATCTGGCTTCTTCCACTTTGCATAATGTTTTTGGGGGTCATTCATGTTGTAGCATGCATAAGTGGTTTGTCCCTTTGTATTGCTGAATACTGTTCCAGTGCATGGATGACAGCATTTTGATAATTCACCAGTGGGTGGACATTGGAATTGTTGCTAATTTTTGCAATTATGACTAGTCTTACTCTGACCTTTGATGTGCATGTCTTTGGGGGGAACATTTGTTTTTATTTATCTTAGAGAGATTCCTAGCAAAGGATTCACTGGGTCTTTTGGTCAGTTTCTGTTTAATTTTTTAAGTAATTGTCAAAGTTCTTTGTTCTCCAAAGTTACTGAACCATTTTACATCCCCTCCAGCTGAGTGTGAGACTTGGTTTCCCCTTGGTGTGTGTGGGTGTGTGTGTGTGTGTGTGTGTGTGTGTGTGTGTGTGTATATATATATATATATATATGATGGAATGTTAGTCATAAAAGAGAATGAGATTTTTCCATTTGCAGAAACATGGATGTACTGAGAGGGTATCATGCTGAGTGAAATAAATCAGACAGAGAAAGACAATTATATGATTTAACTCATGTGTGGAATGTAAGAAACAAAAGAAGAGACAAAGAAAAAACACTCTTACATACCAAGAACAACCCGGTGGTTGCCAGAGGGGAGGTGGGTGGAGAAAATAGGTAAAGGGGATTAAGGGCAGTCATTGTGTTGAGCACTGAGTAATTCATTGAACTGTTGAATTATTATATTGTACACCTGAAACTAATATAATACTGTATGTTATTTATACTTTAATTTTTTAAAAAAGAGCTTGCTTTTCCTTATTCCCACATGGTAGAGGTTGTCTGTTTGATGATAGACATTGTAGCAGGTGTGCAGTGGTAACTCCTTGTGGTTTTCATTTACCCCTAGGGACTGAATGTTGAAAATATTTTCATGTGCTTATTAGTAATTCATCTTCTTTGGAGAAATGTGTATTTTAAGCCCTTCATAGCTTTTTTAAAGTTATGTTCAGTCTTGTTGATTTGTGGGAGTTCTTTATACATTCTAGATAAAAGTCCTTTATAAGATGCACACATTTTTTCTCGGGCTATAGTCGTTTCATTTTCTTCATAGAGCCTTTTGAAACACATGTTTTGAGTTTTGATGAAGTCCAGTTTATCAAAATGTATTCTTTGACGGATAATGTGTTTGGAGTCATATCTAAGAATTCCTTGCCTTAATCCTGTATCACAAAGATTCTCTACTATGTTTTCTTCTAGGAGATTTTATAGTGTTAGCTCTAACATTAAGTTTATGGTCCATCATGAATTAATTTTCATGTATGGAGGAGGTAAGGTATTAAGTTCATTCTTCTTTCTTCAGTTATCCAGCTGTAGCTGAATCATTTGTTGAAAAGACTAGTCCATCTTGCACTCAATTAACTCAGCACATTTATCAAAATCCAGTTGGCCATAAACACAAGAGATTATTTCTGGATGCTCAGTTCTCTTCCAGTGACCTCTTTGTTTCTTTGCACCAACAGCACACTAACCTTATTACTGTAACTTAATCTTTCTGCAGCTTTGAAATCAGGTGCAGTAAGGCCTTGCTTCAAAGGCCCACCCTGCTGTCCCCAGGACCTCATGTGTCAGTGATAAAGCTTTCCACACCCTCTGTGTGTGCAGCAACATCAGTCTCATCATCCAAATCAAATTTGGGGTGCACCTTTCACTCCACAGCTTCTACAGGGTGACCACATCAGTTCTCCAACTTGTTCTTTTTCAACATTATTTTGTCTGTTCTAGGTGTTTTGGGTTTTCACATTAATTTTACTGCAAGCTTATTAATTTGTGCCCACAAATCCTGCTGCATTGAATCTTTAATGAATTTGGTAAGAATTGCGATCATGGCAATATTGAATCTTCTAATCCAAGGCAATGGAC
Source organism: Callorhinus ursinus (assembly GCF_003265705.2). Classification (NCBI taxonomy): domain Eukaryota; kingdom Metazoa; phylum Chordata; class Mammalia; order Carnivora; family Otariidae; genus Callorhinus; species Callorhinus ursinus. Next base: position 18,478 of record NW_027397246.1, on the reverse strand, counting down.
TATCTCTGCATTTATTCAGATATCCTTTAATTTTTCTCTGTACTGTTTTATAATATTCAACATACAAGATTTGCTCCTCTTTTGTTTTGTTTTTAAAGATTTTATTTATTTATTTGACACAGAGAGAGAGCACAAGAAGGGGGAGTGGCAAGCAGAGGGAGAAGGAGAAGCAGGCTCCCCGCTGAGAAAGGAGCTCAATGCAGGGCTCAATCCCAGGACCCTGAGATCATGACCAAGCTGAAGGCAGATGTTTAACCGAATGAGCCACCCAGGCACCCCACTCTTCTTTTGTTAAATTAATTCCTAAATGTTTTATTCTTTTTGGTTCTATTATAAATGGAATTGTTTCCTAAATTTCAATTTCAAGTTGTTCATGTTAGTATGTAAAAATACAACTGATATTTGGTACATTGAATGTGTACCTTGTGATGATAGTGACCGTGTTTATGAGTTCTTCTTTTGGTTTTGTTTGTACATAGACTCTATGGAATTATCTACATACAGGATGATGTCATCTGTGGATGAAGACATTTTTACTTTTCCTTTTCAATATGCTAGAGATCTTTACATTTTTTCTTGTTGCACTGTCTAGAATCTTTAACACCATGTTAAATAGAATTGTCAAGAGCAAACATCCCTGTCTTGGTTCTTGTCTTATGGGAAAAGCATTCAGTCTTTCAACATTAAGTACTGTGGGTTTTCACAGATGCACTTTATCAGGTTGAAGAAGTTCCCCTGTATTGAGATTGTTTCTTCTGCCAACTGGAACACTCTCTTGAAGCCCTCTAGTGAATATTTCACTGGAGCTTAAAAATTTTTCTATTCTAGATTTTATTTTTTAAATATATGTTGTGTTTTGTAATTTTAATATCCTTCATTAGAATATCTGTCTTGACGTTTTGTTGTAATATTTTCCTTTAGTATTTTAAACAGTGGTTTTCTATACTTTTTGAACACATTTGTTATAGCCACTTCAAAGTATTTGTCTGCTAAAGAGAGTGTCTGCACACCTCAAGGACAGTTTAAATTGAGTTGTAGGGTTTTTTCCTCCCCCTAATAATAGTCATACTTTTGTGATTCTTTGCCTATCTTGTTATTTTTATTGAAAAATATTTTGTTGAAAATATATTGTAGTAACTCTAGATTATGACTTTCCCCCAGAAGGTTGCTTTCATTCTGTATGTGTGCTAAGAATGTAGCTCGGATAAAATGTGTGATATTATATCTCCCATGGTTTGTGGCTGTTCGTGACTCTCCTGTTTTCTTTTTTAATTATTTCATTTTTCAGCTTAGCTTCCTGGGAATCACCCTGTGTCTGCATAGCTTCATGTTCACTAAGATTACTTAGGGATGTGTCCCAGCAGCTTGATTAAGACTTCACCTCTACGGGGGCACCTGGGTGGCTCAGATGGTTAAGCGTCTGCCTTCGGCTCAGGTCATGATCCCAGGGTCCTGGGATCGAGTCCCGCATCGGGCTCCCTGCTCCTTGGGAGCCTGCTTCTCTCTCCCTCTCTCTCTCTCCCTCTGTCTCTCATGAATAAATAAATAAAATCTTAAAAAAAAAAAGACCGCCTCTGCCAATTGGTTTTGTTATAGGTTTTGGATAGTACATTCATATTTTACACAATTAGCTCATAAACTGTATGTACTAAAGTATAAGTCTTTCCAGCTTATACTTTTTCTGAGTCTTTTCATGGCTCCTCTATATGCCAATCACTTCCAGGTCAACTGCAGTGTTTGACTTTTGAGTCTCCGCTAAGCATGCACACAGTTTCAGCCAAGCACGTGCTTGCTGCTGCTATGACCACAACCTCAGACCAGCCCCTGGCCTTTCTGCTTGCACACGACACAGCTTGTCAGCTCACTTTCACATCACTCCCCACCCCGAATTAACTCAGCCCCATACATTTTGTAACTTTGCTGCCAGTCCTCATGGCCTGTCCTCTCTTGGAAGAACCTTTATGCCTATGATGCTGGGTGTTGGGAGGGGGAAAAATGGGAGCCACTGTAGGCAAAAAACACCACACTGTTGTTGTTCCCTGAATTCTGCAGCTTTTTAAGCATAAACAATTTTCAGTTGTTGCAACATTTGGATATTTCTAACCACTGAAATAGTTTTGTTGATCTAGTCCAGTTTTATGGTTGGTGTCCCTGAGAAGATTGGTTCACTATAGCCAGAGGGCCCTGTTAACATTCACTTCTTAAATTATGCAAACTATACATATTATTATGTTTTAATCAAATGTTTGGCTTTATTTAGGACTCCCAAATAATTCCAAGACATGTCAGCTCCTTGTGGCTCAAATGGCATTAGCTAGAAAGGAAGCCCAGAAACAGGAAGACATGGTATGACCATCTTCCTCAGATTCATTTCCAAGTGAGAAGGCATTTAACTTGCCCCAGTGTCTCTATAGCAGTTTAATAGGCTGGTGGGTGAAGCCTCCCAACAGCAATACCTTTATCTACTTAAGTTACCACAGACTTCACCTGAACTGTGTGACGCTTATGAGGTTAAGATGTGGAACACAATCTTTTCATAGGATTCTCTTCTTTTTTTTTCTCCCGTACCAGATAGGTTCTTGGCTATAATGCAGGCAGACATTTCCAGGAGTAGAAAATGTCCCATGTGAGGTTAATTATCTGACAAGAGGAAAGCAACTGTGAGGCAGGCTGCTTCCTTTGTGTGTGAGTAGGCTCTATCCCTCACCTGATACCTTGGTCTTCCCATGGCTACTCTTTTTTATGTTTTTTCCCTGAATGTGAGAGTAACACATGCTTTTTGTAAAAATGTGCATAGAACAAGAGTCACAGGGCGCCTGGGTGGCTCAGTTGGTTAAGCGACTGCCTTCAGCTCAGGTCATGATCCTGGAGTCCCTGGATCGAGTCCCACATCGGGCTCCCTGCTCAGCGGGGAGTCTGCTTCTCCCTCTGACCCTCTTCCCTCTCGTGCTCTCTCTCATTCTCCCTCTCTCAAATAAATAAATAAAATCTTAAAAAAAAAATCTGTAAAAATTAAAAAAAAAAAAAAGAACAAGAGTCACAGTACCTGTCCTTCAAACTCTGCAACCACATCACTGTTGACAGTTTAATTTGTCTCTTCCTCATTTTGTGTTTGTATATTCACGTAACTGTGGCCATATGGCCAATATTATTTATACCTTGTTTTAAAAATTTATAATGTAAAGGTAATAAAGTCAGCTTGCTATAGAAATTTTGGAATATCCAGAAATGATTAAAGTCATCTGGCTATATTCTTCTTGTCTTTCTGATTTGCAAATATATATTTAGGTTTTTATTTTAATAAATATGGTCCTATGGGATATACAGTTTTTCATTACATATTTGCTTTTTTAAAAATTTTATTTATTTATTTGACAGAGAGAGACACAGCAAGAGAGGGAACACAGCAGGGGGAGTGGGAGAGGGAGAAGCAGACTTCCCGCGGAGCAGGGAGCCCAATGTGGGGCTCGATTCCAGGACCCTGGGATCATGACCTGAGCTGAAGGCAGATGCTTTATGACTTAGCCACCCAGGTGCCCCTACATATTTGCTTTTGCATGATAGCATGAGCATTTACTGTATTGTTGTATACTACATAAATATAATTTTAAGAGGATGCAAAATATTTGGGGGAAATATAATAATTATTTAACTTTTCTTCTACTTTCAGACATTTAGGGGTTTTTTTTCTGATTTTAGAGAAAAAAATATACCTAATGGAAAACAAGTATTATTTCCTTGGACATATTTCCTGAAGAAAAATTACAGATTGTAATGACATGGTCAAATGTACATTTGTGCAGGTCAGATCAGCTCCATCTGTGCTGTTCTGAGAATAGACCAAATGACAGAAGTACCATCAGAAGGGCTGTGGGAGACCGAGGCTTCACCAGAAAGAGTTTCTTAAGGTGGAGAAAGGGGCGAGGAGGGTCTGCAGATTCTGGCCTTGGCACCAAAATCTCAAGAACTCAGTGGTGTGATCACAGTGAGAATATCCTGTGTCAGGAGGGGAGTCGCATATACACCAGGCCTGTAGATGATGTCTAAGCAAGAGGTGAGCTTATAATTTACCCTGAGAAAGCTCTTTCCTACACATACTGGGCTGAACCTGTAGCATGAGGCCCATGCTCATGGAAGCCAAAGCTCACCCAGAAGTTGGCTCTCAAGCACAGACCAAGAGGTATGAAGTCTATGGTGAGAATGTGCTGTGAAATCAGACTGTGAAAGCCTGAAGTAGTGATCTTCGCAAGGACTGGACAGATTGGGTCCTTGACTGGTCACAATCTCTCTACAGTACTTGGGTGGGGTAGGGGTGAGGACACGTGCTCTTTGTGCTCACATTACTGAACAGCCCTCCTCTGCTCCACCCCTAGCACATTTATCGGATGTGCATGTCTCTTATTGAACCTTGCTCAGCCTGACTCTACAGTCGCTTGTCCCCATAGAGAGAAAGAGATGACTCAGTCTATGACATTCAATTACACAGTTGAACTCAGGGCCTCCATATATCTGCGTTCTTTGAGGAAAAGAAGCACCTGCCCTTGTGATATCTATAGTCTACTTGTGCTAATAGCTTCATGGTCACGGGTCTTGTGTCACCATGCCCACACTGACAAAATGAGACAGAAAGTCAGAGTCTCAGTAAATCACCTGCCATGGAAAATCGCAGATCCTTGTGAAATATCAGGGATCACCTAGTGCTACAAGAAGTCTGAGTGCTGTTTCTTTCAGAACAGTGTCATCAGAATGAACTGAAGGTGCAGTGTCTCAACAGTCCTGGTCATACAATCCCAACTCACATAGCAGGTACTGGAATGAATTCGGTATAAAGTAGGGGACCCCCCCACCCACAACCTGAGAGTACGTCTGACAGCAGGAGCATGAGTGTGCAGGCAGGTATTTTATTTCCATTAGCTGTGGCCTTTTGGAAATGAGCTAGTTGGCTGTGGTTTAACTGTGCTTATTTCATCTTACAACACCCGAGCCACTGTTTGCACAGCCCCAACCAGCAGGGGCCGGTTTGACTTCAAGCATTTTCACAAATCAACCACATTTGACAGAGCCCGTCAAAAAAAAAGCCTGAGAAAATAAACACCATCACCACACCAGTGCCCTCCTGCCCCCCACACTGTCTCCTGCACCACCACCTTCCCCCTCTCTGCACCTCCCAGTCCAGGGCAGTCCAGGTCCAGTTGGGGAAGGAAGGTGGTAAGGAGTTGGAAGCCATGGGAGACACTGCCTAGGAGCCCCAGCAGTGACATCAGCCCACACAGCTTTAGGTCATTTGCTAGTTCCCCTCTGTGCCTCCGTGCTTTCCACGTGCAGTAACAGTTCCAGATCTCTCAGTAGAAGCTCAGGCATTTGTCCTAAGATGTCTGATCACATTCTTGAGAATCAAGGAGTAGACCGAAATTAAATTTCTCTTTTTTGTATCTGGTGGTTCTTATGTTGTTTCCACATGGGAACTTCTACTTGGTGTCCAAAAGCGCCTGTTTCAAAGGAACTGCAGCTGATTGTAAATAGACCAAAAATCCTTCCCAATTTTAAATGAGACATTGTTTGAATTCTAATATATAAAAGGTATATATTTAAATGCATTCATTAGCAAAAATAGAAAGATAAACAGTCACTACTTTTTTCACCAACTTACCACACACTGAACATTTTGTTTTACACCCATGTTTGTAGAAATATACACATACATGTAAATGAGAGCCCAACTTGTAGTGTGTGTGCATGTGTATTTCTATTATTTCTTAATTAGAGCTGCCAACAGTAGATGCTAATGCTGTTGGGGACTCGCATGTACCCAACAAAATTACTTCATCTCATCCACCAGCTCCAGGCGACTAATCACTGTAACTCCATTTTACAGATGAAATTATGTCATAGAGAGTTCAAGTAGCTATAGAACGAAGATTTAAACACAGGCACATGGGATTCAGAGTCCAAGCACTTAACCCCTCCAACACCCTATCTTTCCAGTGTTAGTGCAGCTCTCCTGGGGTTCTTGTGAGATCAGGAAACATGGTGCCTGTGACACACTGGGATAAGTCTGAGCACACCTGCCAGTCATGTGACAAGTTATATTCTCACTACCAGAACATCTTCAACCAAATGTTGAATCTGTTGACCTTTGAAGGAGAAATAACCTGGGCACCTTCACTGGCTGTGGCTCCCCTGGGGCTGGTGCCCCAAAGAAGGCATCATAAGGACTATCTCAAGTAAAGAATTAGAAATGTGGAATTGACCATTATTACAACCAATGCTAAATTGGTTGGCTCAGTTGTCATGCTGTCCCTTACCTTGGACTTTCAGTTAGATTGCACCAAATGAAAGTACACAGAGGCCAAAGTAGACTTTTGATTGCTTTTATTTTGTCTATTATGGAAAACACTACAAACTTCAGGTAGCAAGGATAGTGACTTCCAGGTATGTAAAATAAAAAGCTTCAAGGCAGTTATCTGGTTAAAGAACCTCGGGGATGTGACTAGAAGCTGCATTTTGGCTGTACTCAGAGGCATGGAGACTGGGTGGCTGAGAAGCTGGTGGACAATAAAGAGAGAGGGTGGTCCTGAAGCCCCGTGTGGCCCCCTGGCCCCGCCCCTGAGTCATGGCAACATTTGTTCTTGCTGCAGAGTGAAAGTTTCCGTTTGCCCAGCAGTTTTTTAAACCTGTTCTGCAATAATGACAAGTAGAAAAAGACACATGTGAAATGAAATACCCAATCTCCAAAAGAAGTCCCACTAGATCCTCAGCAGACACTTTTAGGGACAATAGCCAATGGGAAGAAGTGGAACCTTGGTGCCACCATGTGTTAGGAATTCTTCCCATTGCCACAGAATACTGGTCTCCCAAGCAGACAGATGGCCATGATGGTGGAGTAGACCAGGCTCTTCACAAGGAGGAGGAGGTAGGTGTAGTAGGCAGAAGTGTTCTTGAGTTGCAGCTGCAGGGTGTCTAAAAGAAACATTTTATTAATTTCATGTGTTGTTTTGAGAGGCTAGGACTTGTTAATGGGCGAAAGGTGATTATATACACTTCTGATGACCTAATTGAAGTGACAGCCTCACACCAGCACAACTGGATAGTAAACCTCTATACCACTATCACCACCACCACCACCACCACCACCACCACCACCAAGACAACTCAGAACCCAGTTTGCAGGTCAAGTGAGTCAAAAGACTGTGAAATTCACCCAGAAGTTTCCAAAGTATTAAAAAGTAAGGTTGTGTTTATAATGAATGAATCCAATAGGAAAAAGGCATTGGTGATAAATAGCTTTTAGCATTTCTTCATCCTTACCATGTCTTTAAGTAAGAATAAGTACAAACTAAATGTCACTTATTTGGAGAACTTCGCATGCAAAGCTTAAGCCTTATTTAATTTTTCAATAACCTATGAGATTATTATTTTCATTCTCATTTTACAAATAAATTGAGGACAGAGAGGGAAGCCATTTGACTGATTTTGTGCAATTAGTAAGTACTAGAATCCAGGTTTCAATCCCACCAACATGGCATTTAAGAATACTTTCTCAACTGTTCTTTAATTCTGCACCTCCACATGCAATAAATAACCAAGACATAAAAATGATTAAGCAAAACTATAAAGTTGGATGATGATGAAGATGATGATGACAATGATGATTAGAGTCCAGAAGACCCTTGATATTAAATATGGAAGGTGGATCAGCAGGGCAGAACCATTGCTCTTCATCATTACCTTTGTTCATATGTGGGGAGAAAGAGCTAGGAGCTAGTACTTATGATGCAGCAGCTAAGTGAGATACCTATGCTAGTCATTTCACATATGTCATGTTATATCTTCTATAATAGAGACAGGTATTTGTGTCATTTTTGGTAGGTTCATAAAATGTAAATAATTTACCCATATTCATGCAACTGATAATTAAAAGAGTGGAGTTTAAGTCCAGTCTGTGGCACTTGAGACCCAGCATTCACACCCTTCCCCATGTGTGGATCTGTCTCAGGGCCTGGGCTTTGGGATTTCAGGAAGAATAAAACTAAGTAAGTGTATGAATTCTTGATTCAGATAATCTGGGATGAAGCCATAGATCTCGCTGTGTGGCATGGGCACTTAAATAATTTCAGTTCATTGACCTGATATAAAGCGGGAATAAAATCCTTCACAGTGAGTATTAAGAGAATTAAACAAAATGTCCTCACAGTGCAGCACAACACCTTCTGTATAAGAATCTCTCAGTGTCAGCTCATGTTATTAACCACCAGCAAGAACAAAATTTTTTTTTAAATCTCAAAGCAACTTGATATCATGTTTTCCTCAGTCAGTAGAAACAAAGGCCACAGAAGTGAATGAAGTCCATTGTTGAAAGAATTCAGAGTACCCACTGCACCCCTAACTTATAGTCCTCTCACACCCAAACCAACATTTACTGTGTGAAGATGACTCCTGAGAAATGATGTATTGACTTACAATATCATTCAGTCTATTTTGCAAGATCCAGTCATTCTGAGGTTTCTCCCTGAAGCCAGGGAAGTTCAATGGTTACACTGATCAGATGGAAAAATGCTATAGCATAACATAAATGTAGACAAAAACTTACCGTTTTCATCATTCAGAGAAGCTTTTGTGGAGTTAACAGCAGTGAGCTCTAAAAGAAATGAGAGCAAGTATTATTCAATTGTTCATATCTATTCTTTAACATATGTCTGTGTTGTGTATAGATGGATAGATAGATAACAATTAGTAAACAGAGAGGAGAACCATTACTAATATGAGCCTCACAATTCCAGAAATGGTTGGTCTGATTCTGTGTAATTCAGTAAATCATTTCATATATTGTATTTCTGCACATGAAGATGTTGAAATTCATGAATGATGCATTTTTCTTTTTTTCCCCCCACAACTGGAGGGTAAATGCTTAAGACAATCTTGTTTTCCTTCTGTGCTCATAGCTCCTAGCACAGTGGCTTCTGCAAAGTAGGTGTTCAATAAATACTTGTTAAATGGAAAAATAACCAGAAACAGTGGCTGCTGTACAGTCCTCACCAACCATTGCTAACCTGAAAGGTTGCTACCAAAATGAATTCATCCAACCCCAGAATCCACAGCAGAATCTTACATGTTGGAAGGAATCTGGTTTAGATCAATTTCCTATCTAAGCAAAAGAAAGTAGCCCTGCCTTTCAAATCACACACGCTTCAGTATCCCCAAATTCCACACATGATTTTCTGGAGTGGTAGTATTTGCAGACATGACAACAATACTAATGAAAGCCAATACCTACTGAGTGATTATTACCGTGCCAGGCACTATGTGAAAGGTTCACATGTATTATGTCATATGATTCCCCAGTTACACTGACATGGGCTGAATTTGAGGACTCCATCTTACCCAGAAGGAAATAAGATTTAGAGAATCTATGTACCTTGCAGAGAATCATACCAGTGATTGGAAGAGCCAGCACTCAGTGGATGGTTGTGGGGGTTTAGATGAGCCTAGAGCATGTGGAAAACACCTTGTAAAACAACCCATAGAAATCAAACATAACTCCACCTTTGTGGATGGTCAGACATCATGTTTTCCAAATATTTTAATTAGTCTTAGCAAATGACCTTCTTATTACAGAAGCTCAGCATTTCTTTTTTTTAAAAAAAAATATTTTATTCATTTATTTGAGAGAGAGAGCACAGGCAGGGGGAAGGGGCAGAGGGAGAGGGGGAGAAGCAGATTCTCTGCTAAACAGGGAGCCCAACATGGGGCTCAATCCCATAACCCTGGGATCATGACCTGAGCCAAAGGCAGGTGCTTAACCAACTGAGCCACCCATACACCCCTAAAAGCTCATCAGTTCAGTGCCCTTGTTTGCAGGGATAGAATGATAGGCCAAGTCACACTGATAGGCATCTGAATACATAAAACCTGAGGTGAGAGTTGTATTTATCTACAGTGCAGAAAAATAAAACAGAACAACAACAACAAAAAATGCACCCAACATACATACAAAGACAAAAATCCTTAAAATGATCATTGACCATTGGATGCAGAAAGAGAGAGTTGCAAGGCCCTATTGGTTTATCTTTTTCTGGCCCATTGTCCTTATCCACATCAACATGGTTCTGGTGTGCAATTTTATGCATTCCACACAATCTTATTTTGGTCTGCTCTTGAAGAAATGGGTGGAGGTATAGATTTTGGGTAAATCCCAAGAAGGAAAATGTTACTATAATTATGATAAATGTTAAAATATCCTCAAGAGATGACTTGAAAGTACATTAAATGTCTCTTTTTTTGCCATACACTGACTTTATTCATCACATTTGAACCTGAAAGTAATACAACACTGTATGTTTACTAACTGGAAGTAAAAGGCTTTTAAAAAGATAAATAAATATCTCTTATATCATTGATGTAAAGACAGAAAAGTAACAATATTCATAATAAAACTTCTATGTGTGTCCTAGGTGCCCTTTCTCAGTCAAGGTTTGTCAAAAATGTGGACAAGATGAATTTTATCTCTCTTCAGAATCACTCACTGTTCTGTTCATTCATATATATGCACACATATATACAAGCTTTTCAAAAACAAAAACAACAAAAAACTTTCATGAACCAGCACTAGAAATCTGCTGTAGAATTGCATTAACAGAAATGCCCTCATTAGCCTTGTTGGTACAAGACCTTGGGAGACATTCCTTTCAGAAGTAAGTGCCAAGCAAAACACATCATAAACGAGAATTATCACCATGGAACTTATTATAATTTTTACTTTTTCTGCACACTAGAAATTCAAAACCTAAACAAGATACTTCAACCCAAAGGTTACATTAAATTTATGCCTTGCTCGTTTGTTTCCTATTAGTTGTAGAAATAAAAAATTAGGGCTGCCTGGACCCTCTGCAGCCTGGTTTAGACAAGAAGCCACAGCAAAGCAGATCTACCCCCTCTGATTATTCTTGGCAAGATCCCATCAAAGCAGTGCCATAAGCCTGGCAGTGTGCAAGCAGCTCAGACAAGGGTCAACACCACTCCAAAGTGGGGAGTCTTGCTCCAGGAAGAAGGGAAGATAATCACAGACCAGTCTGACTGTGGCCCCAGCAGTGGGCTGGTGTCAGGCAGATGGTCTGACTGCAGGCCCCACCCACCAATAAAAGCTCCTCAGGGGACAACACAGGGAAAGTGCCCTGCAGTTTGGTGCTACTTCATCTCTGGCAAACACCTGGTCTGACTCAACTCAAGCCCAAGGTGGCCCCAGACCAGCTCACTAACACCACAGGCCCATACTGCCCACAACATGAAGAGAGCCATTGCAGACTGGACTGAAGGCAAACACATCCCAGCCACAACAGTAGGACACCCCTGTAGCAACATACATAGAGACACCCCTGAAGCACCATTTTATGGTGAAAAGGAGACATTGCATTGCGGGGCACTACAGGACCTCTTCTTCATAAAGCCACTACTTCAAGTGCAGGAGACATAGATGACTTTCCTAACACATAGAAACAGACACAGCAATAGACAAAATGGGAGACAGAGGAATATGCCTCAAATGAAAGAGTGGAATAAAATCATAGCAAGAGACCTAAACAAAATGGAGATAAGTAATATATCTGATAGTGAATTTAAAAGTAATGCTCATAAAGATACTCCCTAGAATTGAGAAAGGAGTTCAGCACCTCCATGAGACCCTCCACAAAGAGATAGGAGATCTAAAAAAGGATCAGATAGAGATAATGGATTCACTAAATGAAAATAAAAATGGACCACCCAAAATAAACAGCAAATGAGAGGAAGTAGAAGAATAGATCAGCAACCTGGAGGACAGAGTAATGGAAAGTAATTAAGTTGAGCAGATAAGAGGGGGAAAATATGCAAATAAGAATAGACCCAGGGAACTCAGCAACACTGTCAAGCATAACAGTCGCATGATAGGGATCCCAGAAGGAGAAGAGTGAGAAAAGGGGGCAGAAGATTTATTCGAAAAAATAATAGCTGAAAACTTCCTGAATCTGGGGAAGGAAAGAGAAATCCAGATCCAGGAGGCACAGAGAGCCCCCAACAAAACCAATCTAAAAAGGTCTTCACCAAGACACAAAGTAAATAAGATGGCCAAAAGTGTGATAAAGAGAGAATTTTAAAAGCAGCAAGAGAAAGGAAAGCAGTTATATACAAGGGAAACCCCATAAGGCTATTGTGGGTTTTTCAGCAGAAACTTTGCAGCCAGAAGAAAGTGGCATGATACGTTCAAGGTGCTAAAAGGAAAACATCTACAGCCAAGAATATTCTATCCAATAAGGCTTTCATTCAGAATAGAAGGAGAGATAGAGGTTCCCAGAAAAACAAAAGTTAAAAGCAAAACCAACCACGTCCCCATCACACACGATGCCATCAGTCTATGGGTCCCAAATTCACCTGAGTCAGCATGCACGGCTTGCCACCTGCTCAATGCCAAGTCAACACACCCTGACAAAGGCTCAAACTGACACTCTTCCTCTCAAATTCCAGCCCCTGTGCTCAAGATTTTATACAAAAGTGGGCAGCAGAATAAAGCAACCCCAAAAGTGACACTAATTCTGTGGAATATATAATGGATAAAAGGAGAGTGCTAGGCTGAAAACATCTCCAACAAACATATCAAAGAACAATACACACAGCATGATTCTGGTTAGTAAAAGAAACAAACACAGGAAAAATAAAATAAGATGGGAAAAATAAAGCAAGACGAAATCAGAGAGGGAGACAAACCATAAGAGACGATTAATCATAGGAAACAAACTGAGGGTTGCTGGAGGGGAGGGTGTGAGGGGATTGGGTAACTGGGTGATGGGCATTAAGGAGGGCATAGGATGGAATGAGCACTGGGTGTTATATACAATTGATGAATCACTGAACTCTACCTCTGAAATCAATAATACACTATATGATAATTAACTGAATTTAAATTAAAAAACAAGAACCCCCCAAAATTAGGGCTGTCTGTATAATCTTACTTTAGTTAGTTTTAAGAAAGGATATAAATAAGTACAATAAGTATAGGAATACATTTGTCATGTTATGTTTTCAATAGCAAGCATTTTCACTGACATGATTTCATCTGCTCTTCATCACAGTTCAGGTGAAAGCAAAGGTAAATGTTTAACCCTAATTTGATCATTGGACAAACTAAGAATCTGCGAAATAAAAAAAAAAATCAACTGAGTAAATTTTAAAGATCTAATTGGTTGTATTTATCAATCGAGCATCATCCTATCTAGGAAGTAGAGGGGAACTCCATAGGTTTACAGGAAAGAAGTTTTTCAAGATAGAGAGGGAGTGAAAAAGAAATTATCAGCAAGGAATCCATTGGTTTAGGCAAGGTCATCCTCCTCCGGGGAATGTATGGGATCAATCAGTAAATTTCCTAGTGTTGACCAGGAAATTCCCATGTCCATTGGTTAAAGGTTGCAATTCTGGGTGTTGAAATTGCATTTAGGTAGGTATGAAGATTTTAATGACTTGTGGCCTTAAGCTAAGTGAGTACATTTTGAGCCTGTGGTTTTCCTTTTTAACAACCCTGCCTTTTGACCAGACTCTCAGCTTAACTGAGAGATGGTTTCTAAATTGAAGGCATTAACGCCATTCTCAGCAACTGCTCTGAAGTTCTCACAGTATTTGTTGTTCTTCTGGGTGATAGTCATAGGTCTTGACCTTTTTACTTAACCTTTGTGATGTTCCCAGGTTACCACTTCAGCTTTACAATTTTTGAGTTGGTCATTCTTTTCATTCTTTGTGATGTTCCAGTCTTAAAAAGATCATTTGCTTGGAGATTACTGGCTTTGAATTTGCATGCCAAGCTTTTGAGAGAACATAAAGCACCAGGCAGATTGCTATGATGCCTATAAAGAGGATAATTCCCCATGTTTGGAGTGCTATTTGATGCTCTGGTCCCAAGACTCAAAGCAACTAAAATCAAATAAATAAGAAAGACCCTGCTGAAGGAGTCACTCTGTTAAACCAAGTGGCTGGCACCCTGATCTGATCTTACCGGGTTTTAACTTCCCCAATAGTGTTCATCTGGGTATAGCACATGGTGTTGCCTACAGCACAGATCCAGCCATGTTCAGCTGAGTCATAATCAAGGGCTATTCTTACTTTCAAGAACTGCTTTGGCCAGAGTCTGAGGATTTTTGTTGGGTACCCATTGCTTTAGGAGGGATTCCACAACATTTTTAGAATGGAGGAGAAAGTCTTGATCATACCTCATTTCCAATTATCCCTAACCAGGGAAGTAGGGCCAGCCAAAGAAGTGAATCCTGGTGGCTTCTTGGTAGCCCTACTAACTTAGGATATATCTTTAGGGGAGTCAACCAATGAGATGTCTTACTTACCTTGAGAAAATTTAGGACCAGGGTTAGATTTTCTCATAGCCTGAAATAAAATCTTGCTCTAAATTCCAAGGGTTAGCCCCCTTGGCAATGACCAGAGAGATACAGGCTATTGCCAAATTAAAAGAAAAAAGGGAGAAAGGATTTCATATTTAGTTAAAGTATGAAGTCTTGAACCCCTGTTTAGGTGAAATCAGTCTGTTTGGATGTCAGCTACTTCTCTTTCTCTCAATTTGATTCAGAAACTCCAGTGTCTGGGTAGGACCAGGTGTCAGGTGGAGACTTCTGTAGCTGTGGGATGTGTACAAAGTTCAACATCTAGTTTTAGAGCAGGGGCACTAGGTAAGGTGTGTCTTCTACTGGGAAGTTTGAGGGCTGTCTTCCTCTGATGATGTGTGCAAAATACCTAATCACCAGGCTGCAAGCTGTGACTGAGAGGACCCTTTTAATTGTGCTCTAAGAAGGTTTCTGACACCTGGTGATGACAGACTTGAGCATCAGAAACTGCAGAATTACGCTAGCTGGTCAGACTAGCAGGCCACACAAAGGATCCGCAGAAGGTTGTACACCGAGACAATTCCAGGAAGTTTGTAAGGTTTTCCTAAAGGTTCCTATGATTTTCCCTGTGAAGTAGGAGCTTTGGTCACTGGAGATCATAGAAGGTGTGCCCCAAGGGGGAAACCCATTTTTAACAGTGTCTTTGCCACAGTGAGGGCATAAGCCTCTTAGCAAGGAAGGCTTTAACACACCCAAAAACATATAAACAATGACAAGGGCATATTGACAACACATACTAACTGGCAGTGGAATGAAGAAGTCCTGCAGGTGTACAAAAAGTCCAGAGGGAGGAAGCTTGAAGCCTCTGGAGAGTAAACAGTTTTTCCAGGATTATGGACCTGACAGGTTAGACGTTGATGGTAAACTGTTTTGTACTTTGGGGTCTCTAACCTGATGATTTTTACCAAGCCAGTTCCTCAAGACTCAAAAGAAACTTTTAAGATTTTGCAATTTTGTGCTCACCTGGGTACCTCAGTCAGTTAAGCGTCTGCCTTCAGCTCAGGTCCTGATCCCGGGGTGCTGGGATCGAGCCCCACATCAGGCTCCCTACTCAGCAGAAAATTTGCTTTTCCCTCTACCTGTCTCCCCAACTTGTTTTCTCACTCTTGCACAAATAAATAAAATAAAATCTTCAAAAATAAAAATTTTACGATTTTGCTACCTATCTGTAATCTGGGACTATAGTTTTTGGTGATAAATAAACAGGTGTATGAGAAAATAAATAAAATTTAAAAATTAAAAAAAGAAAAATAAACAGGTATATCAGAAAGTGGTGAGCTAATCTCTTTAGAATTTAAGGATCCCATTAGTTAAGACTTTGGGCTTCTCGGAGCCTAAAAAGGACGTGTTTGGTATTGAAAATTTGTGTTTTACAGTGTAGCTCCTTGCACAGAAGTATTCTTGAGGTTGATGGGTGACCTAGTGCTGATACAACCCATTTCCTGACCAACTCGTACTATTAGGAGAGCGTTCTTGAGGTAGCAAATGTCCTTACAGTCTCTAAATACTTGACTCATGCCCACCAATTTTTGTGGCTTTTCCCACCTTCCTCTGTTAGCTTATGTACACTGAAGACTAATAATTATGTGCACATTAGTGTATGGACAGTAAGAGATGTTACTGAGTCCTGACCACAGGAAGACTCTGTGTGCACCACCAACAATTCTGGAAACTTGCTGAGGTTTCCACCTGGGGAACTTGGTCTGAAAGGTTAGGGGCTTGGCTGTGGGCTGACCCTTCTGCCAGTTCAACTGGACTCTGGGCAAATATACCAGCTCATCAGAGCTCCAGACAAACATGCTAGCTCAACTTAATACTCGCATAACACTCTGCCGGCCCAAGTTGGCCTGCCCTGCAAAGCAAACTCAATTAGGAGTTTGAACACAAAGAGAATGAAGTTTAGAACCAAGAACTCACCCACAGCCCTTGGAACAGGTGAGAAAGATTGTGAACTCAAAGGGCTCTCAGTTACCACCTCTGTGTTTTGCTTTGTCTCTGAAGGCCCCTGGGAGTCCACTTCGGATTCCATCACTGCCATCAAACCTGTTAAAGAACAAAAATTCAACCAAGTAAATGTTAAAGATCTAATGGCGCTATTAATCAATCAATTAATGAATCACACAACATCCCATCTAGCAAGTAGAGGGGAGCTCAAAAGGATTACAGGAAAGGAAAAGGTTTTAACAATAGAGAGGGAGCAGAATCCATTGTTTTAGGTAAGGTCACCCTCCCAAGGAGAAGGAAAGGTGTCAATCAAGAAATTTCTTGGTGCTGACCAGGAAATTCCCAAGGTTACTCTTCTGGGGGGTTGAAATTGTACTCATGTCAGGGATTAAGTCTTGGTTTAGTGACTTGGAGCCTTAAACTAAGTGTTGCCATTTTGGGTGTGGGTTTTTTTTTTTTTCAGTGCTCCAAGAAGATAAAGATATACTTCGGAAATGTAAACTTGTATATAGAAAGCTCTTCACACATCTTCTTATGTGTTTTTTCCCCCACTGCTTAAAAAGTGCTTGTGAACCACAGAGAAAAGTACAAACTGGTTCTTTCTTATGGGGCCTCTGGGGCCTTAGTCTGTGATATTAATGTCAGGACTTGACTTCTGAGTCTAGTGAGTTATTGTATCAAAGCGGGGCCAGGACACATTCGGCTGTCTGCCCACACTGTCTAAATATTTCCAGCGTCTACACCAATGGGGCTCCTTTGGACACCATTCCTGAATTATGCCTGAATCATGAGTGACCCTGAGTGATTAGGAAAATTATATTCTCTCTACCGTAGTGATCCTCCTTGGGACCGTAGATCATCCTGCACCCATACCAGGCCTGGCACACACCAGGACTGCAATAATGTTTGCTAAGCAGATTTACCAAAGGTAAAAAATACATTCATTGTATAGAATCAAAGAACCTTTATACATGCGAGCCTCACCCTGTCTTTACTTACTAAACTTCACCTTTTGCTGGTATATAAAATTCAAATCTGAAAAACTCAAGACCATACTAAGACCTCAGTAGCCAAATTACTATTCTGATTGAGCTATGATTCAGCTTCATCAAATGAACAAAATTTTGTCCTCTATAACTCATTGTTTATGGGCCATATTTTGAGTAGAGCAAGATTGAAGTGAGGACTATGATGTTCAGAAGAACATTCTTGAAAGATATATAATTGTTCTTATTTCCTGACCAAGTAAAACCATCAAAAGTGGACTCTGTTTGAGCATTTCTTGTATGCAAAGTTGTTAGGTGCTCTCATGTGTATTGTTTCATTTAATCCATGAAATGACTATAAAAAAATCAATGTGACATTAATATTTTGGATGATGAAACTGAGGTGAGAAAGGCTAACTGAATTTGTCTTTCTTTTTTTCTCTGTATGTTCCATAGGCCATACTATTTTTTTAAAAAGATTTAATATTTATTTCAAGAGAGAGAGAGCACAGGGGGGAGGACCAGAGGGAGAGAACCTCAAGCAGACTCCCTGCTGAGCATGGAGCCTGACACTGGGCTTGATCTCAAGACCCTGAGATCATGACCTGAATTGAATGAGGGTCATGCTCAACCAAGTGAGCCACCCAAGTGCCCTCAAAGCCCATAGTAGTTTAATTCTGTGGGGAAATAGCAGAACATTTATGCTTTCGTTAAAGGCAACATTAGCGAAAATTTTCTATCTGTTTGTTTTCATTAATACTTGACAGAAAAGGTAAGGTGTTCCCTTTGAAACAAAGGGTTCTGGGAGGTTATATTCATGTTTATATACACATACCTTTGTTTATTGAAGGAAAAAGAATCTCTTGATTAAGTTTTGTTTTACCACTCTCGTGGTTGATGATACATTTGTGTTCTTTATCCATTGATGCTTCAGTCACAGTCAGCCAGCTGAATTTCACCTTGATTTCTGATTCTATAGAACATCTCGTTCTCACATCTGAACCACTGCATGATTTTGAGTAGGGCAATGTTTAATGCTGTACTTCCAAATTATTTACAATGCCTGAAATTTAGAAAAAAAATGGCCATATTTCCAAAAGTTCTATTTAAAAAAATTTGATTATTGTCAGAAATTTT
>NW_027397245.1:0-91533 GCF_003265705.2 Callorhinus ursinus | reverse complement strand
CGTGCCTTTGGCGATGTTTCTAGGAAGAAGTTGCTGCGGCTGAGGTCGAAAAGGTTGCTACCTGTGTTCTCCTTTAGGATTTGGATGGACTCCTGTCTCACGTTTAGGTCTTTCAACCATTTGGAGTCTATTTTTGTGTGTGGTGTAAGGAAATGGTCCAGTTTCATTCTTCTGCATGTGGCTGTCCAATTTTCCCAACACCATTTGTTGAAGAGACTGTCTTTTTTCCATTGGACATTCTTTCCTGCTTTGTCAAAAATAAGTTGACCATAGAGTTGAGGGTCCATTTCTGGGCTCTCGATTCTGTTCCATTGATCTATGTGTCTATTTTTGTGCCAGTACCATACTGTCTTGATGATGACAGCTTTGTAATAGAGCTGGAAGTCCGGAATTGGGATGCCGCCAGCTTTGCTTTTCTTTTTCAGTATTCCTCTGGCTATTCGGGGTCTCTTCTGGTTCCATACAAATTTTAGGATTATTTGTTCCATTTCTTTGAAAAAAGTGGATGGTATTTTGATGGGGATTGCATTGAATGTGTAGATTGCTCTAGGTAGCATTGACATCTTCACAATGTTGATTCTCCCAATCCATGAGCATGGAACGTTTTTCCATTTCTTTGTGTCTTCTTCAATTTCTTTCATGAGTATTTTATAGTTTTCTGAGTACAGATCCTTTGCCTCTTTGGTTAGATTTATTCCTAGGTATCTAATGGTTTTGGGTGCAATTGTAAATGGGATAGACTCCTTGATTTGTCTCTCTTCTGTCTTGTTGTTGGTGTATAGGAATGCCACTGATTTCTGTGCATTGATTTTATATCCTGCTACTTTACTGAATTCCTGTATGAGTTCTAGCAGTTTTGGGGTGGAGTCTTTTGGGTTTTCCACGTACAGTATCATATCATCTGCAAAGAGTGAGAGTTTGACTTCCTCTTTGCCGATTTGGATGCCTTTGATTTCTTTTTGTTGTCTGATTGCTGTGGCTAGGACTTCTAATACTATGTTGAATAGCAGTGGTGAGAGTGGACATCCCTGCCGCGTTCCTGACCTTAGGGGAAAGGCTCTCAGCCTTTCCCCATTGAGAATGATACTCGCTGTAGGTTTTTCATAGATGGCTTTTATGATATTGAGGTATGTACCCTCTATCCCTATACTCTGAAGAGTTTTGATCAAGAAAGGATGTTGTTCTTTGTCAAATGCTTTTTCTGCATCTATTGAGAGGATCGTATGATTCTTGTTCTTTCTTTTGTTAATGTATTGTATCACGTTGATTGATTTGCGGATGTTGAACCAGCCTTGCAGCCCAGGAATAAATCCCACTTGGTCATGGTGAATAATCCTTTTAATGTACTGTTGGATCCTATTGGCTAGTATTTTGGTGAGAATTTTGGCATCCATGTTCATCAAGGATATTGGTCTGTAATTCTCCTTTTTGATGGGGTCTTTGTCTGGTTTTGGGATCAACGTAATGCTGGCCTCATAAAATGAGTTTGGAAGTTTCCCTTCCATTTCTATTTTTTGGAACAGTTTCAGGAGAATAGGTATTAATTCTTCTTGAAATGTCTGATAGAATTCCCCTGGGAAGCCATCTGGCCCTGGGCTTTTGTTTCTTGGGAGATTTTTGATGAGTGTTTCAATTTCCTTAGTGGTTATAGGTCTGTTCAGGTTTTCTATTTCTTCCTGGTTCAATTTTGGTAGTTGATACATCTCTAGGAATGCACCCATTTCTTCCAGGTTATCTAATTTGCTGGCATAGAGTTGCTCATAATATGTTCTTATAATTGTTTGTATTTCTTTGGTGTTGGTTGTGATCTCTCCTCTTTCATTCATGATTTTGTTGATTTGGATCATTTCTCTTTTCTTTTTGATCAGTCTGGCCAGGGGTTTATCAATCTTGTTAATTCTTTCAAAGAACCAGTTCCTAGTTTTGTTGATCTGTTCTAATGTTCTTTTGGTTTCTAGTTCATTGATTTCTGCTCTGATCTTCATGATTTCTCTTCTCCTGCTGGGTTTAGGCTTTATTTGCTGTTCTTTCTCCAGCTCCTTTAGGTGTAGGGTTAGGTTGTGTATTTGAGACCTTTCTTGTTTCTTGAGAAAGGCTTGTATTGCTCTATACTTTCCTCTCAGGACTGCCTTTGCTGTATCCCAAAGATTTTGAACAGTTGTGTTTTCATTTTCATTGGTTTCCATGAATTTTTTTAATTCTTCTTTAATTTCTTGGTTGCCCCATTCATTCTTTAGTAGGATGCTCTTTAGCCTCCATGTATTTGAGTTCTTTCCGACTTTCCTCTTGTGGTTGAGTTCTAGTTTCAAAGCATTGTGGTCTGAAAATATGCAGGGAATGATCCCAATCTTTTGGTACCGATTGAGACCTGATTTGTGACCTAGGATGTGATCAATTCTGGAGAATGTTCCATGGGCACTAGAGAAGAATGTGTATTCCGTTGCTTTGGGATGGAATGTTCTGAATATGTCTATGAAGTCCATTTGGTCCAGTGTGTCATTTAAAGTCTTGATTTCCTTGTTGATCTTTTGCTTAGATGATCTGTCCATTTCAGTCAGGGGGGTGTTAAAGTCCCCACTATTATTGTATTGTTGTCAATGTGTTTCTTTGCTTTTGTTATTAATTGCCTTATATAATTGGCTGCTCCCATATTAGGGGCATAGATATTTACAATTGTTAGATCTTCTTGTTGGATAGACCCTTTAAGTAGGATATAGTGTCCTTCCTCATCTCTTATTACAGTCTTTGTTTTAAAATCTAGTTTGTCTGATATAAGGATTGCCACCCCAGCTTTCTTTTGGTGTCCATTAGCATGGTAAATGGTTTTCCACCCCCTCACTTTCAATCTGGGGGTGTCTTTGCGTCTAAAATGAGTCTCTTGCAGACAGCATATTGATGGGTCTTGTTTTTTAATCCAATCTGATAGCCTGTGTCTTTTGATTGGGGCATTGAGCCCATTTACATTCAGGGTAACTATTGAAAGGTATGAATTTAGTGCCATTGTATTACCTGTAAGGTGACTGTTAACTGTCTGTTGTCTGTGTTCGTTTCTGCTCTTTGCTGCTTTTAGGTTCTCTCTTTGCTTAGAGGACCCCTCTCAATATTTCTTGGAGGGCTGGTTTCGTGTTTGCAAATTCCTTTAGTTTTTGTTTGTTCTGGAAGCTTTTTATCTCTCCTTCTATTTTCAGTGATAGCCTAGCTGGATATAGTATTCTTGGCTGCATATTTTTCTCGTTTAGTGCTCTGAAGATATCTTGCCAGTCCTTTCTGGCCTGCCACGTCTCTGTGGATAGGTCTGTTGCCAATCTAATGTTTCTACCATTGTAGGTTACATATCTCTTCTCCCGAGCTGCTTTCAGGATTTTCTCTTTGTCTCTGAGACTCGTAAGTTTTACTATTAGATGTCGGGGTGTTGACCTATTTTTATTGATTTTGAGAGGGGTTCTCTGTGCCTCCTGGATTTTAATGCCTGTTTCCTTCCTCACATTAGGGAAGTTTTCTGCTATAATTTGCTCCAATATACCTTCTGCCCCCCTCTCTCTCTCTTCTTCTTCTTCTGGGATCCCAATTATTCTAATGTTGTTTCGTCTTATCGTATCACTTATCTCTCGAATTCTGCCCTCGTGATCCTGTAGTTGTTTCTCTCTCTTTTTCTCAGCCTCTTTATTTTCCATCATTTGGTCTTCTATATCGCTGATTCTCTCTTCTGCCTCATTTATCCTAGCAGTTAGTGCCCCCATTTTTGATTGCACCTCATGAATAGCCTTTTTGATTTCGATTTGGTTAGATTTTTGTTCTTTTATTTCTCCAGAAAGGGTTTCTCTAATAACTTCCACGCTTTTTTCAAGCCCAGCTAGTATCTTTAAAGTCATGATTCTGAACTCTAGGTCCGACATCATACTAATGTCTGTATCGAGTAGGTCCCTGGCTGACGGTACTACCTCTTGTTCTTTTTGCTGAGGTGATTTCTTTCGTCTTGTCATTTTGTCCAGAGGAGAATAGATGAATGAGAGAACGAAATGCTAACAGGTTTACAACGTCCCCAGCAAATATACTGTATACAAATCAGAAAAGACCTGAAACCAGGGGAAAAGAAGGGGAAAGAAAGAAAAAAGAAAGAGAAAAAAGAAAAAAAAAAGATAAAAACAAAAACAAAACAATACAAAAAAAGCAGAATATGATCAAATATGATCAGGCTAGTGCATAGATCAGTGCCACACACTAGATTTTGGGCGTAGTTTGGTCTGTTAGAAAAAAGTGCCTCCAAAAATTTTAAATGAAGAAAGACATATATGTACAAAATAAGGGTTGATACAATGAAGGGATGGAAGATGACTGTAAAGATGAAAATTATAAAAGGTTTTATAAAAGGACTTGGTAAGATAAGTTGTTTGAAAAAAGAAAGAAGATTTAAGAAAAGAAAATAAAAAGGAAAAAGGGAGAGAATGTGATCAGGCAGGAGACTAGAACAAAGCCATACACTAGTGATTTAGGGTATATTTTGATCTGTTAGAAGAAACTGTACCTCAAAATTTTAAAGAGAGAACAACTTATATATATATGCCAAAAATAAGGGTAACTACTATGAAGGGATAAAATATGACTCTAAAAATGAAAAATGAAAAATGTTTTTTTTTAAAAAGGTATTGATAAGATGTTGGTTAAAAAAGGGAAAAGGAAAAATAAAAAAAACAGTCAACAAAAATTAACTTTGATGAAATAATGAATCATGGTAAAAAAAAAAAAAAAAAAAAGCCATGAATCTATGTGCAGTATTCCCCTAGCGCTGGAGTTCTCCCGTTCTCCTTGATCGATCAACTTGGTCTTGGCTTGCTGGCTGTTTGTGCTGATCTTCTGGGGGAGGGGCCTGTTGCTGTGGTTTCCAAATGTCTTTGCGGAGGCGGAATTGCCCCGCCCTTGTGGGTCCGGGCTAAGGAAGCTGCTCCGGTTTGCTCTCAGGAGCTTTTGTTCCCTGCAAGCTCTCCGTACAGCCTTGGAGGACCAGGGCAGAAATGGTGGCCTCCCAATCTCCACCCGGAGGAGCTGAGAACTCGGGGCCCCGCTCCTCAGTGTACCCCCAGAGAAAAGCAGTCACTTCCGTGTCCCCAGTCTCTGGCCGCACTCCGTGCTCTCCTGGCCTGTGACCGCGCGTTGCTATCTCTGGCACCCGACCCCGCGCAGAGTCTCCAAACCCAGCAGATCCCTGCAGTGCGTTCCCGCACCGCTCCTCCCCGGGAAGGAAGGGGAGTCTCCCCGGATCTGCCACCTGCTGGGTCCCTGCTGGAGGAGCCGTGCCCCGACTGGGCCGCAGATCACAGTTTATGGCAACCCCGATCTGAGAGCCTGCGACTCTGCTCCGTCTCTGCAGCCGGCTTCCCCGCTCTGATACCTGGGAGCTCTGCCGCACTCAGGCACCCCTGGTCTCTCCGTGACCCCGAGGGTCCTGAGACCACACTGTCCCGGGAGGATTCCACCCCCCGCTTAGCCACTGCAGCGACGTCCCTCCACGGAGCCAACTTCTAAAAGGTCCGATTTTGTGCTCCGTGGCTCTAGCACTTGCCAGAAGCGGCCGGCGGAGGCCCCTCCCCCGCCATCTATCCTCCCGAATATCGCCTCGGATTCACTTCTCCGCATGTCCTACCTTCCAGAAAGTGGTCACTTTTCTGTTCAGAGAGTTGTTGCTACTCTCTTCTTCGGTCTCCTGTTGAGTTCGTAGGTGTTCAGAATGGTTTGATCCCTATTCAGCTGAATTCCTGAGACCAGACGAAATCTAGGTCTCCTACTCCTCCGCCATCTTGCTCCGCCCCCCGAGTCTTTGCAATTTTTGTTGGTATCTTGCTGACATTCTAGGCATGTTAGACATCCATGAAAAGAAGCCTGATCTAGTGTGTGTGTGACTATGAACAGAAACGTATAAACCAGGACTATGAATAGAAATAAATGGCAGAGATTTAAGAAATCCCTAATTTGTATGGGAGTGTGATGGATGCTGAGGGAGTCACTTAGCATGGGTAATTGCATTCAGAGAATATCTGTTATTGGAGAGATGACAATTTATCCGTTAGTCAGTAATTGAGAATTTGATTAGCCAATCAATAATTTACTACCTTAACTGTCCATAAAATATTTCATTGCAAGATCTTAAATGAATTTTGAAATTACTCATGCTAATTAAATTTCTTTCTTAGGCAGTGCCTATGAAATCATAATATTCCTTTATTACAGCAAACTAAGAGCTATTTAAAGAGAAAGGCCACCACACAGAGGGAAAAAAAATGGTACATTTCATGTGCTTAATATATATAATATTGAAACATATAAATCAAATTATTATTATATTTTACAACATAACATATTTCTTAATGAAGAGATTATCCCCAGAAATATGTGGATTTTTTTTTTTTTTAATTCTCAGGGTATTTGAAGTTAAAAAAGGTAAGGTGTTGTTTTAAGAAGCCTAATTTGTCACCCATGGGAACCACTGTATTGACGAATATATTGAATTTGCAATTGATAAGACATTTGTGGACACATTGTCTAATCACAAATATTAAAATATTACTTATTTCAAAACTAAAACTAAAAATGTAGCAAACATGGAAATGATACATGATCCCATATCATTTTAGAGATAGGTAGAAAGTTGTATTCCCTCGTTCATTCAACAAATATTTATTGGGGCACCTGGGTGGCTCAGTTAGTTAAGTGACTGACTTATGGTTTCATCTCAGGTCATGATCTCGGGGTCTTGAGATCCAGCCCTGTGTTGGGCACCATGCTCAGCAGGGAGTCTGCTTGAGATTCTCTCTCCTTCTCCTTCTACCCCTCCCCTTGCTTGTGCACATTCTCTCTCCCTAAAATAAATGAATCTTAAAAAAAAAAAATATTGATCAACACATGTATCATGTGCTGTCCTGTGATCTCTGCTTCCTTGGAAGTTTTGTTTTTTATTTTTATTTTTTATTAGCAGAGTTTAATTTTTCTATACTTATTTTGGAACATATGGGATCTCAGGAGGTCACTGTGATAGAGATTGGTAGCTGTGTCTCTTCTCAGCACACACCTGGACTACATGTTCTATTCTCCCTTGTGGTTAAATGTGACCAAGACACTGAGATGTGGACAATGGAGTGTGAGTAGCAGTAATTATGCCTGGCCCATGAAAACTTCGCATTCTTTCCCCTCCACCAACTGGATACAGATAATAAGTCCTGGGAGATGAAGAATACTGGATCTTCAATCATTGAGAAGTGAACATCTCATCAACAAGAAGAAACCCACCTTTGTTATATGGAAAAAAAAAAAAAAACCTGAGCTCTACTTATGCTTTCTGTCACTTTGGACAATTGTGTAATTTTTCTCCATTTACTCTACTTCATCAGAACATGAGGTTAATTATAGCCACCACTTAATGGTTGTTGCGAAGAAGAAGAAAGGAATTTATACATGTACAGGGATTAAACCAGGCACTGGTAAATAAAGAGGGTTGGCTATTTTTATTACTATTTCTCAGAAGATCCTTAAGAATCTAAGAAGAAAGCTAAATTGGAATTATGTTACACAATGAGAAGTAAAATCTCTGACAATCTTGGGCAGGTTGGTTGGAGGAGTTTGGACATATAAAACAGGTATAAGATCAAATGAAGAGCAAGATGGTGGAGGAGTAGGAGACCTGGATTTCGTCTGGTCTCAGGAATTCAGCTGAATAGGGATCAAACCATTCTGAACACCTACAAACTCAACAGGAGACAGAAGAAGAGAGTAGCAACAACTCTCTGAACAGAGAAACGACCACTTACTGGAAGGTAGGACGTGCGAAGGAGTGAATCCGAGGTGATATTCTGGAGGATAGACTGCAGGGGAGGGGACCTCCGTCGGCCGCTTCTGGCAAGTGATAGAGCCGCGGAGCACAAAATCGAACCTTTTAGAAGTCAGCCCCGCTGAGGGACGTCGTTCCAGTGGCTAAGAGGGGGGTGGAACCCTCGTGGGACAGTGTGGTCTCAGGACCCTCGGGGTCACAGAAAAACCAGGGGTGCCTGAGTGCAGCAGAGCTTCCAGGTATTGGAGCGGGGAAGCTGGCTGCAGAGTCAGAGCCGAGGCGCGGGCTCTCGGCTTGGGGTTGCCATAAACTGTGATCTGTGGCCGTCAGGCCACTGCTCCTCCAGCGGGGACCCAACAAGCGGCAGAGCCGGGGAGACTCCCCTCCCTCTCCCGGGAGGAGCGGCGCAGGAGTGAACCGCAGGGATCTGCTGAGTTTGGAGACTCCACACAGGGTCGAGTGCCAGAGATAGAAACGCTCAGTCACAGGCCGGGTGAGCACAGAGTGCGGCCGGAGACCGGGGACACGGGAGTGATTGACTGCTTTTCTCTGGGGGTGCACTGAGGATCGGGGCCCCAAGTTCTCAGCTCCTCCCAGTGGAGATTGGGAGGCCACCATTTTCACCCTGGTCCTCCAAAGCTGTACTGAGAGCTTGCAGGGAACAAAAGCTCCTGAGAGCAAAACCAAGGAACTTGCTTACCCCGGACGACAAGGGTGGGGCAATTCCGCCTCCCGCAAAGACATTTGGGAACCACGGCAACAGGCCCCTCCCCCAGAAGATCAGGAACAACCAGCAAGCCAAGACCAAGTTTACCGATCAAGGAGAACGGGAGAACTCCAGCGCTAGGGGAATACTGCACATAGAATTCATGGCTTTTTTTTTTTTTTTACCATGATTCAGTAGTTTTTCAAAGTTAATTTTTTAACTGTTTTTTTTAATTTTTCTTTTTCCCTTTTTCAACCAATATCTTATCAATCCCTTTTTTAAAAAAAATATTTTTTATTTTTCATTTTTAGAGTCATATTTTATCCCTTCATAGTAGTTATCCTTATTTTGACATATATATAAGTTGTTCTCTCTTTAAAATTTTGAGATGCAGTTTCTTCTAACAGATCAAAATATACCCTAAATCAATAGTGTATGGCTCTGTTCTAGTCTCCTGCCTGATCAAATCTCTCCCTTTTTTTTTTAAATCTTCTTTCTTTTTTCAAACAACATTTTATCGTATCAATTCCGTTTATAAAATCTTTTAAAATTGTCATCTTTACAGTCATCTTCCATCCCTTCATTGTATTAACCCTTAATTTGTACATATATAAGTCTTTCTTCCTTTAAAATTTTTTCCAACAGACCAAAATACGCCCAAAATCTAGTGTGTGGCACTGATCTATGCCCTAGCCTGAACATATTTGATCATATTCGGGGTTTTTTTTGTATTGTTCTGTTTTTGTTTTTATCTTTTTTCTTTTTGTTTTTTTTTCTTTCTTTTCTCTTTCTTTTTTCTTTCTTTCCCTTTCTTTTCCCCTGGTTTCAGGTCTTTTCTGACGTGTATAGAGTATATTTGCTGTGGACATTTTTAACCTGTTAGCATTTTGTTTCTCATTCATCTATTCTCCTCTGGACAAAATAACAAGACGAAAAAAATCACCTCAGCAAAAAGAACAAGAGATAGTACCGTCAGCCAGGGACCTACTCATAAGGACATTAGTACGATGTCGGACATAGAGTTCAGAATCATGACTTTAAAGATACTAGCTGGGCTTGAAAAAAGCATGGAAGTTATTAGAGAAACCTTTTCTGGAGAAATAAAAGAACTAAAATCTAACCAAGTCGAAATCAACAAGGCTATTCATGAGGTGCAATCAAAAATGGGGACACTAACTGCTACGATAAATGAGGCAGAAAAGAGAATCAGCGATATACAAGACCAAATGATGGAAAATAAAGAGGCTGAGAAAAAGAGAGAGAAACAACTACAGGATCACGAGGGCAGAATTCGAGAGATAAGCGATACGATAAGACGAAACAACATTAGACTAATTGGGATCCCAGAGGAAGAAGAAAGAGAGAGGGCAGAAGGTATATTGGAACAAATAATAGCAGAGAACTTCCCTAATGTGAGGAAGGAAACAGGCATCAAAATCCAGGAGGCACAGAGAACCCCTCTCAAAATCAATAAAAATAGGTCAACACCCCGACATCTAATAGTAAAACTTACGAGTCTCAGAGACAAAGAGAAAATCCTGAAAGCAGCTCGGGAGAAGAGATATGTAACCTACAATGGTAGAAATATGAGATTGGCAACAGACCTATCCACGGAGATCTGGCAGGCCAGAAAGGACTGGCATGATATCTTCAGAGCACTAAACGAGAAAAATATGAAGCCAAGAATACTATATCCAGCTAGGCTCTCATTGAAAATTGAAGGAGAGGTAAAAAGTTTCCAGGACAAACAAAAACTAAAGGAATTTGCAAACACAAAACCAGCCCTCCAAGAAAATTGAAAGGGGTCCTCTAAGCAAAGAGAGAGCCTAAAAGCAGCATAAATCAGAAAGGAACAGAGAAAATATACAGTAACAGTCACCTTACAGGCCATATAATGGCACTAAATTCATACCTTTCAATAGTTACCCTGTATGGAATTGAGCCAAATGCCCCAATCAAAAGACACATGCTATCAGATTGGATTAAAAACAAGACCCATCAATATGCTGTCTGCAAGAGACTCATTTTAGATCCAAAGACACCCCCAGATTGAAATTGAGGGGGAGGAAAAAAATTTACCATGCTAATGGACACCAAAAGAAAGCTGGGGTGGCAATCATTAGATCAGACAAATTAGAATTTAAAACAAAGACTATAATACGAGTTGAGGAAAGACACTATATCCTACTTAAAGGGTCTATCAAACAAGTAGATCTAACAATTGTAAATATCTATGCCCCTAACATGGGAGCAGCCAATTATATAAGGCAATTAATAACAAAAGTGAAGAAACACATTGACTGCAATACAATAATAGTGGGGGATTTCAACACCTGCCTGATGAAATGGACAGATCATCTAAGCAAAAGATCAACAAGGAAATAAAGACTTTAAATGACACCCTGGACCAAATGGACTTCACAGATATATTCAGAACATTCCATCCCAAAGCAACGGAATACACATTCTTCTCTAGTGCCTATGTAACATTCTCCAGAATTGATCACATCCTAGGTCACAAATCAGGCCTCAACAAGTACCAAAAGATTGGGATTATTCCCTGCATATTTTCAGACCACAATGCCTTAAAAGTAGAGCTCAATCACAAGAGGAAAGTTGGAAAGAACTCAAATACATGGAGGCTAAAGAGCATCCTACTAGGGAATGAATGGGTCAACCAGGAAATTAAAGAAGAATTTTAAAAATTCATGGAAACCAATGAAAATGAAAACACAACTGTTCAAAATCTTTGGGATGTAGCAAAGGCAGTCCTGAGAGGAAAGTATATGCAATATAAGCCTTTCTCAAGAAACAAGAAGGTCTCAAATACACAACCTAACCCTACACCTAAAGGAGCTGGGGAAAGAACAGCAAATAATAAAAAGGAACAGCAAACAAACCTAAACCCAGCAGGAGAAGAGAAATAATCAAGATCAGAGGAGAAATCAATGAACTAGAAACCAAAAGAACAGTAGAACAGATCAATGAAACTAGGAGCTGGTTCTTTGAAATATTTAACAAGGTTGATAAACCCCTGGCCAGACTTATCAAAAAGAAAAGAGAAATGACCCAAATCAACAAAATCATGAAAGAAAGAGGAGAGATGACAACCAACACCAAAGAAATACAAACAATTATAAGAACATAATATGAGCAAATCTATGCCAGCAAATTAGATAACCTGGAAGAAATGGGTGCATTCCTAGAGATGTATCAACTACCAAAATTGAAGCAGGAAGAAATAGAAAACCTGAACAGACCTATAACCACCAAGGAAATTGAAGCAGTCATCAACAATCTCCCAACAAACAAAAGCCCAGGGCCAGATGGCTTCCCAGGGGAATTCTATCAGACATTTCAAGAAGAATTAATACCTATTCTCCTGAAACTGTTCCAAAAAATAGAAATGGAAGGAAAATTTCCAAACTCATTTTATGAGGCCACCATTACCTTGATCCCCAAACCAGACAAAGACCCCATCAAAAAGGAGAATTACAGACCAATATCCTTGATGAACATGGATGCAAAAATTCTCACCAGAATTCTAGCCAATAGGATCCAACAGTATATTAAAAGGATTATTCACCATGACCAAGTGGGATTTATCCCTGGGCTGCAAGACTGGTTCAACATCCGCTAATCAATCAACGTGATACAATACATTAACAAAAGAAAGAACAAGAATCATATGATCCTCTCAATAGATTCAGAAAAAGCATTTGACAAAGTACAGCATCCTTCCTTGATCAAAACTCTTCAGAGTATAGGGATAGAGGGTACATACCTCAATATCATAAAAGCCATCTATGAAAAACCTACAGCGAATATCATTCTCAATGGTGAAAAACTGAGAGCTTTTCCCCTAAGGTCAGGGACACGCCAGGGATGTCCACTCTCACCACTGCTATTCAACATAGTATTAGAAGTCCTATCCACAGCAATCAGACAACAAAAAGAATTCAAATGCATCCAAATCGGCAAAGAGGAAGTCAAACTCTCACTCTTTGCAGATGATATGATACAGTATGTGGAAAACCCAAAAGACTCCACCCCAAAACTGCTAGAACTCATACAGAAATTCAGTAAAGTGGCAGGCTACAAAATCAATGCACAGAAATCAGTGGCATTCCTATACACCGACAACAAGACAGAAGAGAGACAAATCAAGGAGTCGATCCCATTTACAATTGCACCCCAAAATTCCTAAGATACCTAGGAATAAATTTAACCAAAGAGGCAAAGGATCTATACTCAGAAAACTATAAAATACTCAGGAAAGAAATTGAAGAAGACACAAAGAAATGGAAAAACTTTCCATGCCAATGGATTGGAAGAACAAACATTGTGAAGAAGTCAATGCTACCTAGAGCAATCTACACATTCAATGCAATCCCCATCAAAATACCATCCACTTTTTTCAAAGAAATGGAACAAATAATCCTAAAATTTGTATGGAACCAGAAGAGACCCCGAATAGCCAGAGGAATATTGAAAAAGAAAGCAAAGCTGGTGGCATCCCAATTCCGGACTTCCAGCTCTATTACAAAGCTGTCATCATCAAGACAGTATGGTACTGGCACAAAAATAGACACATAGATCAATGGAACAGAATTGAGAGCCCAGAAATGGACCCTCAACTCTATGGTCAACTCATCTTTGACAAAGCAGGAAAGAATGTCCAATGGAAAAAAGACAGTCTCTTCAACAAATGGTGTTGGGAAAATTGGACAGCCACATGCAGAAGAATGAAACTGGACCATTTCCTTACACCACACACAAAAATAGACTCCAAATGGTTGAAAGACCTAAACGTGAGACAGGAGTCCATCCAAATCCTAAAGGAGAACACAGGTAGCAACCTTTTCGACCTTAGCCGCAGCAACTTCTTCCTAGAAACATCGCCAAAGGCACGAGAAGCCAGGGGAAAAATGAACTATTGGGATTTCATCAAGATAAAAAGCTTTTGCACAGCAAAAGAAACAGTCCACAAAACCAAAAGACAACCGACAGAATGGGAGAAAATATTTGCAAATGACATATCAGATAAAGGGCTAGTATCCAAAATCTATAAAGAACTTATCAAACTCAACAACCAAAGAACAAATAATCCAATCAAGAAATGGGCAGACGACATGAACAGACATTTTTCCAAAGAAGACATCCAAATGGCCAACAGACACATGAAAAAGTGTTCAACATCGCTCGACATCAGGGAAATCCAAATGAAAACCTCAATGAGATACCACCTCTCACCAGTCAGAATGGCTAAAATTAACAAGTCAGGAAATGACAGATGTTGGCGGGGATGTGGAGAAAGGGGAACCCTCCTACACTGTTGGTGGGAATGCAAGCTGGTGCAGCCACTCTGGAAAACAGTATGGAGGTTCCTCAAACAGTTGAAAATAGAGCTACCGTACGATCCAGCAATTGCACTACTGGTTATTTACCACAAAGATACAAATGTAGGGATCCGAAGGGTTATGTGCACCCCGATGTTTATAGCAGCAATGTCCACAATAGCCAAACTGTGGAAAGAGCCAAGTTGTCCATTGACAGATAATTGGATAAAGAAGATGTTGTATATATACACAATGGATTATTATGCATCCATCAAAAGGAATGAGATCTTGCCATTTGCAATGATGTGGATGGAACTGGAGGGTGTTATGCTGAGTGAAATAAGTCAATCAGAGAAAGACATGTATCATATGACCTCACTGATATGAGGAATTCTCAATCTCAGGAAACAAACTGAGTGTTGCTGGAGTGGTGGGTGGTGGGAGAGATGGGGTGGCTGGGAGATAGACATTGGGGAGGGTATGTGCTATGGTGAGCGCTGTGAATTGTGCAAGGCTTTTGAATCACAGATCTGTACTTCTGAAACAAATAATGCAACATATGTTAAGAAAAAAGAAAAAGATGAAGATAACAGAAGGGGAAGAATGAAGAGGAGTAAGTCAGAGGGGGAGACGAACCATGAGAGATGATGGACTCTGGAAAACAAACTGAGTGTTCTAGAGGGGAGGAGGGTGGGGGGATGGGTTACCCTGGTGATGGGTATTAAAGAGGGCACATTCTGCGTGGAGCACTGTGTGTTTTGCACAAACAATGAATCATGGAACACTACATCAAGAACTAATGATGTAATGTATGGTGATTAACATAACAATGAAAATTTTAAACAAAAAGAGGTATAAGATCAAGAACATGTCTTCTGCTGAGAAAATTGACAATATACCAACCTCCTCACCAGATGTTGTAAAATTCTCAATTCACCATGGATCTCTACATTTCAAAGATTGTCCTATATGGTTATACATTTCCGTGGCGAATAAACTCCCCATAATACCTGGAGAGGTATTGTTGTGAAGGAGGTAATACAAATAGCAGCTGAGAAAACAGAAAAACAAGGGGAGGAGTTCGAGGGGAAGAAGGAAAAATTGCCTCAGCAGTGGCAAAGCCATGAAGAAAAAACTCGAAATCCCAAATCCTTCAGGGAAGGGGCAGAATTGAGGTGTCATGTGTATCCAGAATTTACAGCAACCACCCATTTCTTCCCTTACTTTATTGGGGTAAACAAACTGGAGATATATTTTTGGGGGGACCAACATGTATGAACATTATTATACCCATGTCCATTAGTCAGAGTTGTGCATTCATGATGGGTCTATGATATTACCCACTATTAGCATGGCAGGTATAATTGTAAGAAAGGGGAACATTTAACATCCATTTTGAAATAAATGCTGGATTGCCTTATAATAATTACATAGATTTATTTAACACATATTTCCTCAAGATGGTAACCTTAGGTCTACAAAATAGACATGTTCTTATTGTGCTCTTACTTATTAATTTTTATGTAAGGAAGCAAAGCCCTTTAAGATATTTTCTATTAACCACTTTGACAGCATTTATCTGAGTGATCCTGGTTCCCGGAAGTCAAATGAAATTTTTATATCTCTCATTTTCATTTGACTGAAATCTTTCTAAGTATTTCTAAGAAATACCCTCCTGGCTTTTTAGATCTTGCTATGACAAGTTTTCCTCGTAAGAACTGGGAACTCTTGCAATTCATGTTAGAGAAGAATCAGAAGAACAGGAGGTAAATGGGGAGTGGGGAGAAGCACTGGGCTTGAAGAGAGTCACCTAGGATTCATTGTTTGCCTCTGGCACCAACACAAGTGGTTAAGGTTATTGCCCCACACGTTGACTTTGAAGTTCTCATTTTCAAAACCAGTGGGGGAGGCTAGGTATGTTACTTTTTACCCAACAGCATTCAATGTCCTTCTGAAGTACTGCTCCTCTTCCATCTGATGGGGATCTCAACTACATGCAGTGAACATGTGACCTGAAGGGAACAAATCAGAATCAGCCCTGGGATTTTGCTTAAACCATCAGAAAGGAGGTCCTCCTTCTCTGAGACATAGTTGCTCTGGCAATTACATAAGCTAAGAGATGCTTCTGGTGATCTTTGCCCAAAAATGAGTTCACCACAGATGAAAGCAGAGCCAAAGATGAGTAAAGTGAAATTATGTCTTCTTGAAACCCTTGACCTCCTAGAGCCAGCTGTCCTTGTGTCTAACTCATCCACAGACGATTTGGTTACATCAGTGCGGTCTCCAGAGCAGTAGCTGCAGCAGCACCTGGGAACTTGTTAGAGAGGCAAACTCTCAGGCCCTAACCAAAAACCTAGTGACTCAGACTCTCTGGGACTGGAGCCCAATAATTGGTGTCGCAACAAGCCTTCTGGGAGATTCAATGTCTGCTACAGTTTGAGCACCCAGGGTTATGTGAATTGCTGTACTTCATTTGCTTTTTAAATCTCATATATAGCCAATATCTATATCTAATCCAACTATCTATCTAAACAGAGAGTCTATTCCTGAGTTAGCATGCCATTCATACATTCACTGGTTCATTTGACAAAACTGACTAAGCTCTTGGCACCCACGGTATGTCTCCAGAGGGTGAGAATGAGAAATGAGAAGTTTTCTCATTTCAAAGAACTTGCAGAATATAAGATAACTAGGACTAATAAATATTTGAGCTGCCACTCTTCTACACCCATGACAGTCACTCTTAAATAAATGATTCTCATAGTTCTTCCCAATAAAGTACTTCAGTCAGGCAATACCAACCTAACAGAATTGGCTCAAGATGATATATGAGCCATCTCTGGGAATGAGAAGAAAACAAACAATGTTATTATTAATTTTTAATATAACATATAAATTGTATTTTGACATAAAGTGATTTGGGTCACAGATATATACAAGGGATCTTTTTAGTGTGAGTCAATAAATTGTTGGTTAATCTTCTTGGAACAAAATGCTTTATATTATATTACCATTATACAAAAAATATCTTCATAGCATTGAGATGTTCTTTATTTGGAATTGTATTTCATTTACTCAAGGAACTTTTAGATATGTGTGATGTAGAATAAAATACCAAATTTACAGATGTGGATGTTGATGCCAAAGAGAATGCTTCTTGCATCTATATCTTCTTGCAACCTCACTGCACTCCAGATTACCAATGGTATGTGATATGATAAGAATTCTAATATAAATGCACTTAGAAGTACCAGAATGAAGGCATAGAATGTCAGGTCTTGTAGATCAGGTTAAGAAGATAGTCATTATTAAGGAAGTGGAAAATGTGGGGAGAAACACAATGGATATAACCTGACCCAATTTGTATTTGGATAAGACCATTCTGACTAAACAGATTGAAAGACCCAGAGTCAAGGAAAATAGACCAGTTAAGTGCCTCCAATGACTAACTGAATAAATAGTCAAATATATAAATGAGTGAATAACTGAATGAAAAGAGTGCTCTCTGCTTTTTGTTAGACATTTTTTTTTGGCATTTGGGGAGTGGGCAGTTTGAGCTTTAATTTTTTAAACTTGTAGCATCTACATTCTCTCTCCATTGGACAGGGTCAGAGTGGTATCTTGGAAGGTACTTTTGATTCAGTGGTTCTTGAAAGACCAGGATAAAGCTTAGGGATGAGGATGCAAGGAACAACCATCCAAATTGTCGAAAAGGTCTCTTATTTTCCTTCATAATTTTCCAATACAGCTTCTCAGAACTAAAACATAGTCGAGAAAGAAAAAAGAAAAAAAAAAATCCTGTCCTTTCCAGGAAGAAGGTTGTGTTTTGAGTGTTAGGTACCCATGGGAGAATGGAGGGCAATATAACATGATGGTAAAAGAGTTAAAGAAGATGGCCACAGGAGTTAAACAGAGGCCAATTACAAAGTGAATTTGGTTTGTTTCCTCTGGAAATTATATGACATAGCACTGATAGAGTAATCTAATCTCAGATTGCCAGCAAGTCTTTAGGCATTCTGTTTGACTCCATGAGCTTTCTGCCCCAGGATCATCTATCTTTTCTTTGGTATAGGGATTCTGCTTCAGAAAATTGGAGAAAACAGGCAAAAGTGGAGAGAAAACATGAAGATTAAAAAAAACCCACTAACGGTCATCCGGTTCTGTTTCATACCTTA
Organism: Callorhinus ursinus; assembly: GCF_003265705.2. Taxonomy (NCBI): domain Eukaryota; kingdom Metazoa; phylum Chordata; class Mammalia; order Carnivora; family Otariidae; genus Callorhinus; species Callorhinus ursinus. The sequence goes on along the minus strand of NW_027397245.1, from coordinate 73,494 downwards.
GATTTACCAACAGTTTGTTAAATATGATGCAAAAGCACAAACAAGCAAAAAAAATAGAGAAGTTGGGTTTCATAAAGATGAAAAAAAGTATTCTTTAAAGGAAAGCAAAAAGATAACCCACAGAATGGGAGAAAGTGTATATAAATCACAAATCTGATAAGACTCTAGTATTCAGAATATAAAGAACTCTAATACCTCAACAACAAAAGACAAACCAATAGAAAAAAACCTCAATGGATATTTTTCCAAAGAATATATAAAAATGACCAACAATCACATGAAAAGATGGTAGCATCATTAGTCGCTAGAGAAATGCAAATCAAACCACAATGTGATGCTGCTTCAAATTTCCTTGGATGCCTATAATAATAATTTTAAAAATATTTAACAAGTGTTGGATAGCATGTAGACTAATTGGAAGCCTCATAAATTGCTGGTGGGCATGTAAAACGGTAGATCTGTAGAAAAATTTGGCACTTCCTCAAAAAGTTAAATACAGAATTACCATATGACACAGCAAGTTCACTCTTGGGTATTTACCCTCAAAAATTGGAAACAGGTGTTCAGACCAAAACTTCATACTAATGTTCACAGCAGGACTATTAACTAAAGGAAGGTAGAAACGACGCAACTGTCTGTCAATTGATGAATGGATAATCAAAATGTGGTATATCCTTACACTGAAATTGTGACCATAAAAAGGAATGAAGAACTCATAGATGCCACAATGTGGAAGAATCTTGAAATCATTATGCTAAGCAAAAGAAGCCAGACACAAAAGGCCACATCTTATATGATTATACTTATATGAATTATCCAGAATAGGCGAGTCCATAGAGATAGAAATCAGGTTAGTGGTTGCCAAGGGTTGCAGAGAGTGACTGCTTAATGGGTGTGGGGTTTGCCTTGGGGTTAATTAAAATGTTCTGAAACCAGAGAGAGTTGATGTTTGCATTCACATTGTGAATATACTAAATGTCACTGAAGTATATACTTTAAACGGTAAATTTTGTCATCTGTATTTTATCTCACACACACACACAAATTGTGAGAAAGAAAGTCATTTTTTTTTAAGATCTTATTTATTTATTTGACAGAGAGAGATACAGCAAGAGAGGGAACACAAGCAGGGGGAGTGGGAGAGGGAGAAGCAGGCTTCCTGCTGTGCAGGGAGCCCTACGTGGGGCTCAATCCCAGGACCCTGGGACCATGACCTGAGCCAAAGGCAGACAGTTAACAACTGAGCCACCCAGGTACCCTGAAAGTCATCTGTTTTTTTTTCTTTAAATTTTTTATTGTTATGTTAATCACCATACATTACATCATTAGTTTTGGATGTAGTGTTCCATGATTCATTGTTTGTGCATAACACCCAGTGCTCCACGCAGAACGTGCCCTCTTTAATACCCATCACCAGGCTAACCCATCCCCCCACCCCCCTCCCCTCTAGAAGTCATCTGGTTTTTAAGACCAGAACTGTGAAGGATTGGAGATGCCATCTCCCACCTCCCAACCCCCCTCCCCCGCATAATAACAAGGTAGACTTCCAGTTCCGTTGTTTTATATATATTCATACACACAGAAGATCTCGACAGAAGGGAAGAGATCTTTTTATTTACACACAGAGTAAAAATAAAATAATTGCCTGACTCCTCAAATTCCCATGAGATGATGCAATGAGAGCCAACTGTCACCTGAACATGCAGTGGGATTTTCACCACAGGAGAGGGATTCCAAAATTTAAAAACTCAGAGTGTGTACAGAGCTGCTGGCCTACCTGCCATTTTATTCTCCTCTCTGGAGATAAGGACGGAAACCTTATCTTCTACTCTGTAATGTAAACAAATCCTCTTTGAGAGAGAGAGAAAGGTCTCTACACTAGAATGTAAGCAATTATCTCAGGGGAGATTAAAAAACAAAACAAAAAAATGGCATCTGTAGACTCTATTACCCTTAGAATGGAAGCAAAATAGCTCTAGAGAAAAAAGACAAGCATCCTGAGGCTATCCCCCTCAGAATGTGAGCAAATGACATTCTTTGTCTTTCTATCCTGTCAATTTCTATAATTCAGAGGGCCTGGACCATTTTGGAACACAGGGAAAATCCAGTTAGGACTGTCTTTCAACTCTGGTCGAAAAAAATAAAAGCTCTCTAATCTAAAGTTCCATTTTGATTTCTTTCTCACTATGCATCCCTCATTTCTGTTTGAATACTTCCAAGGACCTCATTACCTTCTGGAGTAGTTTACTGTATCTTTGAAACAAATTCATCTTTTAGACAGCTTATGTGCTGGGTTTTGAATATACCTAGGTCATTGAGAGAAAAGGGTTTGTCATATATAGAATATGGTTATATAATACTATTTAATAACTTCTAATATTTACTATATAGACAAGTAGTATTTAGCAGCTTAGGGAAACCACTACTGTAATATGACATTAAACTAATTCCTAATACTATACAAATTTTTACACTACCTCCCAGTTTCATTTTACAAGCAGTCAATTATTTGATGAACTGTAATGGTTATTTCTCTTCAAATTTTTGTTTCCATGCTCAAACGGTAACACAGTCTTATACAAGTTTGCTTTGAAATCTGGCCAAATACAATTGGCTCTGAGAAGTCTGGCCTAAAATGTACATTTCAGCAAATTTCTATATTAATCAGCCTATTTTTAATTGTGAAGAGTGAAGAGAGGTACTGTACCAGAAAACAACACAAAACAACTCTGCAGAAGGCCTGCTTCTCCCTCTCCCACTCCCCCTGCTTGTGTTCCCTCTCTTGCTGTGTCTCTGTCAAATAAATAAAAAAAATCTTAAAAAAAAAAAAAAGACAAAACAAAACCATTTAGTAAGCAGACCACTTGGGTCATAAGAACTTTTAATAATTCAGGCACTTCTCTTTAATGCTCCATTAAAGTGGAGGTAGTGTCTGCCCCCATAAACTGAGATTAGAATTGCATGACAAATGTTTAGAATTCAGAAATAAGATTTTAGATTGAAGAGTATTTACAAAGCCCTTTCTTGCCTCTATGATATTTCCCTTACCATAAAGAGAAAACAGAATGTATTAGGAGCTCTGTGTGCCATAGTGAGGACACTGTTAAATGATGATGCATCACATAGCTGAACCCCATTTGTTCTATTCCAATCTTAAACTTATTTAATGTGAGAAGGAGAGAGAGATCTCTTTCCAGGATGCAGAACAACAGAGTACCATTAAGGTAGGCCTGATTCGTGATCCAGACGCTCCTCTTCTTTAAGTCAGTAACCTTATTAAGGTGATGGAAACGGGACAGAGATTGTCAGGGATGAGGGGAAGCTTCACAAGACAAGAGAGGAAACCAATTAGAATAACTTAGTCTGGATTAAAAGAGGTGAGAAGGACCTTGATTGAAGTGTGCAGAATCATGATGTGTATAATAAGAATTGCTCACACTCTTCGCTCTCTGGCCTGTAATCATAGAGTAATATAGTCTTAGTGATCTGTGATCACAAAGTGTTTATAGTTCATTTATCAGCTCTTCTCATAACATTAATCTTTTCCCTACCTTATTGGCACGAGACATGATAGTAAATGTTCCAGTTATCTTCAAAACAAGAACGGACAGGTTTAATGGGAGTTGGACTGTTGGGCTGTTTTTAGAGGGAGAAGATAACTTTGTTGGGAGTTGGACCTGTTTTTAGAGGGAGAAGATAACTTTTATAATACGAATACATATTTTATGCCCAGTTTCCCAGATTGGAGACTACACAGTCATTTGAAGATGGAACTATGTTCCTTCAGTAAGTAAGGTACAACCATTCTTGAGAGATTGGGGAGTGAACTCGTTTATGATTTCAGCTAAGTGGGGCAAAAACTATATACATAAATCCCACCTCGTTCATATGCAGTCATGTGCCAAAATTCCTGAGGAAGGTATGCAAAGTAGGACTTGTAACCTTGAACAGCTAACCAATTGACATTGACCAATCATTTATACTCTGATTATTCACCTTCAAATTGGGATAATTAGACCTGACTTGAAGAGGCATTATGCAGATGAAATAAGAACAGTGCCTAAGATAATAAATCAGTATTTTTCCCACTGTCTTGAAATGGATTGCTTTTTTATTATGGCACCCTTTTTCATCCCATGTATCTTGGCTTTAAAGAAACCCCTTGAAGGAAATTTTCCTGACTCCCTCACTCAGAGTTCTCCACCATATTAGGCCTTAATATTACACCATATGTTTTCCTTATGGGCCAGATCAAAATGCATGCCTATATAATTTTGTGATTACTTATGTTTTGATCTCCACTAGGCTATAAGGTCTATGAGGAACTAATACTACATCTACTGGCCTAACTATTGCATTTCTAGCATCTATCACATTTCTGAGGAAGAAGAAATTTAAATTTATAATCTATTTACTCCCTTTACCAGGGGAAACTCCTAGGAGAAGGAAAAGAAGGTGACACAGTCTAATATCTACAACAGCCCAATAACTGGACCATGAGCAAATAGACTAATAATATTTGTTAGGAAAGAAGGTCTTATCTATTGAATAAGGAGGTCTCTTTTATTTTTCTGGGATATTAAATTTCTTTTTCTTTAAATTTTTTATTGTTATGTTAATCACCATACATTACATCATTAGTTTTGGATGTAGTGTTCCATGATTCATTGTTTGTGCATAACACCCAGTGCTCCACGCAGAACGCACGTGCCCTCTTTAATACCCATCACTGGGCTAACCCATCCCACCACCCCCCTTCCCTTTAGAACCCTCAGTTTGTTTTTCAGAGTCCATCGTCTCTCATGGTTGGTCTCCCCCTCTGACTTACTCCCCTTCATTCTTCCCCTCCTGCTATCTTCTTCTTTTTTTTCTTAACATATATTGCATTATTTGCTTCAGAGGTGATCTGTGATTCAACAGTCTTGCACAATTCACAGTGCTCACCATAGCACATACCCTCCCCAATGTCTATCACCCAGCCACCCCATCCCTCCCACCCCCCACCACTCAAGCAACCCTCAGTTTGTTTCCTGAAATTAAGAATTCAAGGAGGTCTCTTTTTAACGACTGCTTGTAATAGAAGAACAGGAAGAGGGGAGGAGAAAAGGAGGGGGAGAAAGAAGAAGCCAGGGTATAAAATGGGAATGATTCATAGACTAAGTGCTTTCTACTTTGTAACTAATTTAGACACCTTATGTATTCTGGACCAGTGCATGTGTGTCTAGTGAAGAAATTTAAAAGAAAGAGAGAGAGAATAACTGAGAAATTGCCTTGATTTCCTATACCTTTGTATGCTTATTTTACTTTATTATGTTATGTTAATCACCATACATTACATCATTAGTTTTTGATGTAGTGTTCCATGATTCATTGTTTGCATATAACACCCAGTGCTCTGTTCAGTACGTGCCCTCTTTAATACCCATCACCAGGCTAACCATCCCCCCACACCCTTCCCCTCTAGAACCCTCAGTTTGTTTCTCAGAGTCCATAGTCTTTCATGGTTCATCTCCCCCTTTGTATGCTTCTTATGAGCTTCTTGATTGTATTGAGATTACTAATAGGTTATGTATGGGGTAAGTTTCCTCATTCATATGAGTCTTATTTGACTTTGATGCTTTATGTTACCTTGCTATCTATGACCCACTTCTACCAAAGCACATTCCAACAGAGATGTCCCTGTGCAATATTGACTCTGGCCCAGTAGGCGTTAAAAACAAAAACAAAAACAAAAACACTCTGTGCAAGAATTCCATAAACATTTTGCTTTCTTGACAAAATGAAACATACTACTTGGAAAGTGTATTTGACTCTTGCATTTCCCTCTTCCTGGAATGTAGATATGATTCCTATAGAAGGGGATGCTGTTTTGTGATCCCAAGGACAAAAAATTTAATAAAATCCAAGAGTTTAAAATAAGTACTAATCGATATATAAAAGATGCTAGAATAATGTTATCAGCCACAAAATTGCAGAATTATTATTTAAGATAAGCAAATCTCTATTTAAGCTACTATAGCCATTTTTGGTTACTTGCAATGAACAGAAAAGTATTTCTAAATTATAGCATACCTATTAAAATGAGAGAATCATCCCAGTTAATGTTTTGGAAGGTCAAATAAATTTTAAAGTGTTATAGAGACAAAATCTCAATAAATCCATGTGATTATTCAGAAACCCTTAAAATAGTCCAGAAGTCTGTAATAAAAGACATAGCCACAAAGGAAAGAGTGGTTTTAACTATTTCAAATATTTTTATCCACTGAATAAGCTACTTAATCTATGCAATCCATCTACATAGAACCTATACTATATATCCCCTATTATATATATATATGGAGAGAGAGAGAGTTTCTGTGAGCTTTCTCAAAAAGCTCAAGAAATGAAAAAGCTCTCAGAGGGAACTTTTATTAAATCTTGATTTTACATTAATCGCACTTCACAGGATGAGGCCGTTTTTCATTTAAAATTTACTTTTTGTTCCACAACTACTTGAAAATTCCAGATTGCATCAGATAACTATTTCTTTTCTTTTCCCTCTCTTATTACCCCACTTCATTTCATTATGTGGTTTTGGAATCAGGAAAATTAAACTGATTCAATGGTGATTTAACACATATTCTTTTAACCCTTGTTCCATAGTTTACTTATGTTTAAAATGGTGGAAAAGATTCCTACCTCACTGCTATTTTAAAGATTAAAAGAGAAAATCCATTTGCAGAGTATCTTTTTCCCTTTTGTACTGGTAGCAATAAATGCAAAGTTGGTAGCCAAACTCATGAATTTTGAACTGTGATTAGTACTTAAGTTTTCCATTGTTCACACAAATGGGAAAAGGGGAAAGGTCAAAGAATCAGAGAAGCATTGGCTGAACTCCATTAATTTTTAAGTAACTGAATCAAAAGAGAAACATAAATGACATCCCCAAATGACTTCACCATTATCTTTTTAGAGGTATAAAAGTCACATTGTCTTTTGTAGTAGGCACCATTTATATGGAAATGAGGGTGGCTCAAGAAGCAAGTACAATATGGCTTTCTGCCTGGAAGTATTGACCCTAAGATCTCTGTGTAGGGAGCTCTGTGCTTACAGTCATTGGAACTTCAGATGAGACCACAGTTACATAATCACAGAAGAAGCGGCCTCTGGGGCTCTTACCTGGAGGTCATGATCAGACATAGGATTTATTCCTACATGCTCAGAAATGCACTCTTCCCACTTAAGGGAGTAGAATATAAAGAGCACAGTGTAAAGGGATCTCTTTTTTTTTTTTAAAAAAAAGAACTGAAAATAAATTTTCTGGGTTTTGGAATACCTAGATTTATGGAAGGTTCAAAAGAGAAGAGATATAAGAAGTCATAAATTCAAAAGTTTTCATTTTACAAATGAAAAGTAAAGAGTCCAATGAGAAGAAGTAGTAACATAAATGGCATAGAAAGTAGTTAATGGTTAGCAGGAGAATCTAGGTGTCCTAACATCTGGCTCTGTACTGGTTTTACTTTCTTTCTTACCATTAGGCTAGAATAGTTTCCCTTTCTAGGTGAATGTTAAGCCATGGACAAATGCTATAGGCAAGAAAACACCATATACACTTCTGGAGCAGATAAATAATATTGTAAATAATATTGCCTCTATGAGGTGGCTTTGCAAGAAGGACAGAGAATAGAAGACTTGAATTTTCTTAGTATTATAAATGGAATATGTGGTCTTTGAGTGGCAAGCCACTAGAAATGTTTAATATCACTGAGCTGATGCCCTACTGCCACTCTCATTTTGTATGTTCCCCTGGCTTAGATTTAGCTTTGATTTTCTGGGCCTTGTCCAGCTTATTTACAGGGACATCAGTCTGCCTGATTGATTAGGGTGCTAACCCTAGTTCAATCTTTGTCAATCTTCACTCAACATTTCTGAACCTCTGGGTGATTTCAATGATAAATTTTCAGAACCACCCAGAAATTGGTAGCCCCACTTGAATTAGTATGAGGCTACTCTAAGTGAAACATATTCACAAAAATACATGAAGATCACAAATCACCTGGATCAACCTCAAATTTATCAACATACATTAGACATTATGATTTGATCCATTTTGTTCCCACAACTTGGATCTCCCCTTGAACATTTGTTACCAATCCCTAACATTATTCTCTTCTTTTCCTTAAGAATGTCACTGAAGTCTTACCATGGTCCACACACACTAGGCTGACAAGTAGGGATTATCTTGTATGGTATTTTGCACTATCATAATAGCGTTATAATTCTTCTAAATAAAGCCAATTTGTTCTGGGGGGGGAATAATTCCAACTACATTGATTGTCTTAATCAACTTCCTGTTGTAGGCACAACATTCCATCACTTTCCATTTATACTTATCAAGAACTTTTGATGATATCATGAGCTGTATGGCAATGATTATTTCCTAATATCTAGTCTTTTCTTAATAAGATTTTTCTTTATAATAGGGTTTTGATTTAAAGGCAGTGATATGCCTAACTAAAAGTTTACATTTCCTAGCCCCCATTGCAGGCAGGCATATTCATGTGCCTAAATTCTGGCCACTGAGAGATAAGAAGATATGAGATGGTTCTGACTTGAAAGAGGCTTCTTAAGTGGGAAGAGAAATTGGGATGGAGAGTTATTATTCTTGGAGGATAATTGACAGGCATGATACATAAATGCATGCCTATAAATAGAGATAAACTTCCAGAAAGCAAACACAGAGGAATCAAGGAATGATTAACAAGAGAGTATCTCAAGAGACTAGAGCATGAGGTCACACTTTGGGCTAGCCCAGGCAGTGTCTACATGGTCTCCCAGCTCGCTATGATTAGTGGATGTCTAGTGACTTAGGAATGTTTTCCAATTTCTCTTTTCCTGAGGGCATTTTTTAATATAATAATTCTAGGCTCCAACCCCTATCATTGTATATTGAGTATGTTGACAGCAATAATTTATATCTTAGTTATAGGTCACTGGAACTAATGAAGACATCACAGATATTGAGGAGATAAAATTCTGAGGTTGCTATGTCTGAAGAAAAGATTTCCCCAAAGGCACTGATTATGGCAGACTTTGCTTTAGTTTACAATACACATTATTGCCTATTACCTCATTATCAAAACTCTGACCCCCATCTTGCCATCACTGGGGCTACCCAACATCAGACAATTTTTTATATATAGAAAAAAAGAAGCCATTTTTAACTTTCTTTTCTGTTACTAACAATTGCAATTATTTTCTTACTGATACTAATTCTGCATCCCAGTGTTCTTTAGTTCTCATATTCAAACATCTTTATAAGTATATGAAATTAACTACTTAATGATCATAATTCCTTGTGCAGTTTTCTTTTTTAAGTTTTAACATCCAGATACACACCTGTCCCTACTTTGATAAGCATTGTGACAAATATACTAATTAACCTATTATTATTCTATTAGTAAAAATATGGATCAATATGTTCCTGAAATAGAGGATGAAACAAAATAAGTCAGAGAAAGACAAATACCATATGATTTCACTCATAGGTGGAGTTTAAGAAACAAAACAAACAAGCAAAGGAAAAAGAGAGAGAGAGACAAACCAAGGAACAATAGGTAAATTTGATTGGGTACAATGTTTTGCGTATAGCATTAGGAATGCAGGTTTTCATTTCATGCTGTAAAGAGCAAAGAACATATTATCAAGTCACTGGTATAAAACAACCCTAAGTGTTCATGTGATTTTTTTTTCTAGTTTTGCTTTAGACCCAAGTAAGACCTTCATCATATACAGAAGATGGCAAATTAGTAAAAGGGCATATCGTCATCTGTGGTTGACTGCATGCCATGTGCTAAATGCTCTTATTGCATTAACACATCCTTATGAGTTAAGTGTTATCTTCCTCTCTCTATAGATTATTATACAAAGATCAAGAGATCAAATCACATCTAAATTTGTACACATCCCATAGTGTTGAAACCTGAATGAGAAAGCTATTTTTTCTACTTTAAAATTAGAATTAGTTCTTTTCACTACTTCAGATTAATTATATAGGAGAGAGATTGTGATGTATTGCTAGGAATAAGAGCAGACTGGCACTTTTTGGAGGGACTGAGACCAAGAACTAGATCTGCACCCTGAGGGGGCAAGAAGCAAGAGAGGAGCCATAGCTGCTGTGAGGAAGGTGATTTAATCAGCTGAGTCAAATATGTGGAAGATGCTATTGGAGGAGATCTAGTGTGGCAGACAAAGTTCTCAGATGGCCACTGTGATATCCACCCTCTGGTGTTACAGCCTGTCCTTGAGGTTCTGGGAAGAACCTGTTATTTTCTTCTAACCATAGACAATGGTAAAGATGGCAGGATGCCACTGCCTTGGCAAGGTTACATTCTGTAGCTAAGGTGAGGGGATTTCATTTCCATGATTGTGCTGAGTTATATAAGACTCTGTCTTGAGAGACTAGAGCAAAAGATGCTCCTTCTTTCCTTGAAGAGGCCAGCTACTGTGCTCTGAAATGCCTATGGAGAGGGCCATGTAGCAGGAAACTGTTGGTGGCTTCTAAGATCTGAGGGCCTTAGTACTATAGCCACAAAAAAATGAATTCTGCCTACAACCTCTATGAGCTTGGAAGCAGATATTTTATGCAGTCAGGCCTTCAGCTGAGAATACAGCCCAACCTACATCTTGATTGCAGCCTAGTGAAATCTTGAACAGAGCATCTAACTAAGGCATGCCCAGACTCCAGCCCCAAAGAAACAGTGAGATAATAAATATGGGTTGTTTGAGGCCACTGAGTTTGTGGTGACTTATTACAAGGCAATGGAAAGCTAATACAACTAGTGAAGCAGATGGCGCTGAGAGGACCAGTTCACTGTTTCTGGGTAACATCATGGGAAGATGGTACTAGATGGGACCTCTTTTCTGGAAGGACTAAAGTGCTAGATTCTAAATAAATGACTGAAGAACAATGTAGGACATGAGTTATCTGCATAAGGGCACAATACATGAGTATAAATTAATAATAAAGCAGGCCCAAGTGAGCACATTTGTTCAGGCATTCAGAAATATCTACTAATGACATAAGTAACTGACAGAGAATAAATGAACTAGAAGAGAGATCTGAAGAAATTACCCAGAATGAGGCAGGCAAAGGAAAGAAGATGGAAAATATTGAAGATAGGTGAAAACGGACTTCTCACTCTAGACCTACGAGTCAGTAACTCTGGGGGAGGGGTGTGGCAATCTGCTTTCCCTGCAACTAATTCTGATGTACACTACAGTTTGCAAAACACCCATAAAGATGAAGAGAGGTAAAAGGAACACATTTTGACTTTAAAAAGTGATAGGTAATGAAAACAATGGTCTTAATTTTATTATTCTCTTCTCTTTTGGCAACAATATAAAGAAGAAAAAAGTAAAGAATGTATGCTCAATGAGTATAACATAGAAAATATGAGCACACTTTAAACTTTGTTAGAAGTTATGGACTAGGGCACCTGGGTGGCTCAGTAGTTTAAGCATCTGCTTTTGGCTCAGGTCAAGATCCCAGGGTCCTGGGATGGAGCCCCACATCAGGGTCCCTGCTCAGTGGGGAGTCTGCTTTTCCCTTTCTCTCTGCCCCTCCCCCCTGCTCATTCTTTCTCTCTCTCTCTCTCTCTAATAAATAAATAAAATCTTAAAGAAAGAAGTTATGAACTAAATGTTCATGTCCCTCCAAAATTCACATATTGAAACCCTAATGTGATGTTATTTGGAGATGGGCCATTGGGAGGTAAGTAGGTCATGGGGAATAGAGCCCCTATCATGGGATTATGTCCTTATAAGAAGTGAAAGAGAGCTAGCCCTTTCCCCAGTATATGAGCATACAACAAAAAATGGCATACAGGACAAAGCTGTAAACCCTCACCAAGAACCTGATTGAGCTGGTGCCCTGATCTTGGACTTCCAGCCTCTCAAACTGGGAGAAATAAAGATTTGTTGTTTACATCAAGCAGGCTATGGTGGTCTATTGTAGTGGTCCAAATTGACTAAGACAGAAGTAAAGAGAACTGATTTGTAAGTGAATCTGAAGAAAAAAGTAAAGGATATTGGGAAGTATTGAATTTTTACTTTGGTTTAATGTCATATGGCCATAAAGTCATTAGATAATATATATAAAGCAACCATTTTTCTTTTTATCTGTGTAGCGTAAGGGGCATTTCATTTTATAACAAATCTTTCTGTTTTAAAATATCACTGTTCTCTTGGGACCTGAAATTTTTATCCTGCAGATTTTTATTTGACACTGTAGTTAAATAGCTGTATATTCTTTGATGTGTGCCAGAGTAACAATGGATTGGAAACTTCCCAAACTGCAAGCATAATTAATTAGTTCAACTGATACAATATGTAAAGTCAAAAGAGTGGATATTTCCTCCGCAACATGCCTGTCCAACAAAATGTCAGACTCACTTTGTTTCAGTGCTTGTTTAATATCAAAGATTACAAGTACATGACCTCTCAAATAACTTTTAAGTGCTGATTTTTGCTTTTTAATATGTTGAATGCTTCTGGCATTTTAAAGACAGTTTTGAAGATACATTCTAAAATCTTGAAATTAGGAATCAAATCCTGGCAATAAAATTAATCAGGTGTTGGAAACTAAAAACTGGAAAAACTTTGCATCATTAAGTTCATAAAACTACTTTTATAGAATTTATAGAAATACTTTTTTTAAAAAGATTTTATTTATTTATTTGACAGAGAGAGAGAGATCACAAGTAGGCAGACAGGCAGGCCAGCAGGCAGGCAGAGGGAGAAGCAAGCTTCTTGCTGAGCAAGGATCCTGATGCAGAGCTCCATCCCAGGACGCTGGAATCATGACCTGAACCAAAGGCAGATGCTCAAATGACTGAGCCACCCAGGCACTCCTATAGAAATACTTTTTGAGCGCCTGGATGGCTCAGTTTGTTCAGCATCTGACTTCAGCTCATACCATGATTTTGGGGTCCTGGGATCAAAGCCCGGTTGCAGGCTCCCCACTCAGTGGGGAGTCTGCTTGTCCCTCTGCCACTCCCCCTACTTGTACTCTCTCTCTCTCTCTCAAATAAATAAATAAAATCTTAAAGAATTTATATAAATACTTTTTTAATATTAAAAATCAAAGACCTGCATTTGAAATTCTTTCTATAACATTGAGTATTTTAAATATTAGAAACTGGTGCTCTTCCTAAATCTTGCTTCATTTGGAAAACAAATATTTTACAATTTCCTTAATATAGACCCCTTTTGAGGAAATATAACTCTGTGATAACTTTGCTTGTGTGGTGTTGTGGACTGAACTGGATTCCTCTCCCAAATTCATATGTTGGAGACTTAACCCCTAAGGTGACTCTATTTGGAGATAGGGCCTGTAAGGAGGTGATAAAAATTAAGTGAGGTCATAAGGGTGGGGCCCTAATCTGATAGGATTTGTGTCCTTATAAGAAGAGGAAGAAACACCAGAGTTCCCTCTTTCTGAAAGCACCAAGAGAAGATCATGGAAGGACACAGCAAGAAGGCCCTATCTGTAAGCTAAGGAGAAAGGTCTCACCAGAAACAAATCTTGCTTACACCTAGATCTTGAACTTGCAACCCCAGAACTGTGAGAGAAATAAAAAAAATCTATTTTTTAAGCCACTCAGTCTGGGTCATGGCAACCCAAGCCAACTAATACATGTGGGCATACAGAACAATGCCTGGTACAAAGAAGGTGCTAAAAAGATCCTTCTTGAATAAAGGAATAAAAGCAGAGAGTTTTCAATAATCAGTACAACCACAGATGTCTTGACTTCACATCTCAAGGGTATATTTATTTTCTATAGTAGCCAATCCATAAACTTCTAAGGAATACCACTTTAGGCTGTTTTGTACACTGTGCACCTGTGTTTTTGTTTTTTTTTTTAAGCATGTAACTGTGCATATGTAATTATGAAGAGTAAATTCTTACTGTATGAAATATATTTGTATTACATTCAAAATATAATTAAGATAAAATAAGAGTAAAAGAATCACCCTTGGCCCACACTGGGTTCTAACATCAGGGACTCACTGCAATATTGTTTCAAGGACTAGAGTAGGTAGAGGACAGACCCCTGAGGCCAAAGCCATGTTTTGCCTGTAGGAACACAGGAATTAGACAACAAAATGATTTAAATGTTTCTGCCGCATAATCAATCTTAGGTTCCAAGTTTTTGGCAACTGTTTATTGAACCTCTTTTGGGACCAAATACTCACGAATCATGATTTGCTCAAGAGAATCTTTCAAGGATTTAATACAAGAAATTAGGTACTTAAAATATATTTGTATGGGATTATATAAAGGTCAATAAAAAGCAACAATCTCAGGGAAGCAAGAAGTTTACAGATTTGTCTTTGTGAGCTCATGTTTTGATTTAATATCTCTTTTAAAAACTCCAGCCAGCTTTATGAATTTACCTGGATACATTAATTTTCTCTTTCACCGCCTTGCAGTCCAATCCCTATGATGTCGCTTCCCCCTTCCCTGGTAGTGCTACCAGGCAGTTTTCTGCAAAATCATTGGTATGTCATTTTCCTCTTCAGTAAATTCCAAGTTGTCCTCAGTCTCTCATGGCTATTTCATTGCCTCTTTCCTCCAAAATTTCTCCTTCTCACATTTAAACTGAACTATTCTTTTACTTATCTCCTCTTAATATGTCCAGATGTTGATACATTATATATCATTCTCACATTTTAATCTCTTAAAGTGCTCATATCATGGTACTGTCTGAATAAATTCACAATTAGAAAAATATATGATGAGAAAAAAATCAGGTTACAGTCAATGGACATTTGGTGCAGAACTATTTTTATGCGATGTATGTACTGAGGAGCGCATGGTCACAGCAGCTGTGATGGGATTCCTATAGCAGGCTGTGCATGTTTCTCAGTCCTCTAACACCCTGACTGCATTTTCCTCTCCATTTGATAAATCTTCCTGTGCAGTGGGCAGCACAACTATTACTTAGGTCAATTTACAAGTGAGAAAACAATACTTGATTATGATGGAAAAATCGTGACTCATTCTCAGACATTTACTCCAAATTTAGTAAATTTCATTTACACATATTTTTGTTAGCTATAACACCACATATTAAATATGTATGTACATACTATATGTGTAAATGTATACATATATCTACAAATTCTAACTTGAAGAAATGTACAGTGCAAGAGACACTGAAGATGTAATACAGAGTAACATTTGCAGTGACACAAAAACTCACTAATGCTCTCCTAGTAAGTTAGAACTTAAAATTTTTTTGATTTAGCTTTACAACTCAAGAAGTATCCAAACAGAATTATTAGTTTCCTTTGTTATAGCAGCTCTCAGAGAAGTGAAATCATTAAATCCATTATCAATAATCCACAATAGACAAGATTCTAAAATCAAGAGATTAAATGATTTGTTAAGATCAAAAAAATTGGGGGCAACTGGGTGGCTCAGTTGGTTAAGCGCCTGCCTTGGCTTCGGGTCGTGGTGGTCCTGGGATTGAGCCCTCCATTGGGCTCCCTGCTCAGCAGGGAGCCTGCTTCTCCCTCTGCCTCTCCCCCTGCTTGTGCTCTCTTTCTCTCTCTCTCTGTCAAATAAATAAATAAAATCTCAAAAAAAAATTTGATGGTGAAAGCTAGACTAGAACCTGCCTTTAAATTACAAATCTTTGACAATTTCACTACAATGTATTTCTTTGACCAGGGGAAAAGCTAGTCTTTTTCAACAATCAGTAAACTCTTACGATGTGCAAAACAAACTCAATAAGCCATTGGCACAAAGTGGTACCATTAACTGAAATGGAAAAATCTGGAAGAGAAACAGGTATTGGGGTTACAGTGTTACAGTGCTTGTGTATATGTATCTATTCTAGTTTACATATAATATATAGTAATATAGTTTATTATATATAACATAGTCTATTTTTCTATGGGTCATCATAACCTTTGGTCAGTCAAAAACTGAACAGAGTTTGTGCTCAAACACCTTGAGATTGTAAGGTTTCCAATCTATGCTGATTGATCTGTGGTGTTTGCTGGAAAGAAAATGCAAACATAAAGTTCTGCTCCAGCTTTTACTTTCCACCAGTCTCTCTCACTATTTGTCTACATAAGCATGTAGGTTTTGTCAGCAAGGATGTGTTGGTGCCCTGCGTCCTGTATGATCTCTGTTGCACATGTGTACTGCACTCAGTCTACCTGGGGTATATACTGGAGCTTGGCAAGCCCACTATGGCCCATCTCAACTATGGTCCACTCATTACGGACCGACTCAACTCCCAGAGCTCCCTGTTAAATCCCCAGCTCCTCCCTCCTTGTGTTGCTTTCCACCAATTAGGCCTGCAAGCCTTTGGCTCTCCTTGTCCACCTACCAGTTTGCCACCTGCTTTGTTACATTGTTATTGTTTTCTTATTTAGTTGGTTATTGTTTCTTTAAAGAGAGACAGCGACACAGAACTTTCCAATTAACTTTTCTTTTTTTTTTAAGATTTTATTTACTCATTTGAGTTAGAGAATATGAGAGAGAGAGCACATGAGAGGGGGGAGGGTCAGAGGGAGAAGCAGACTCCCTGCTGAGCGGGGAGACGGATGCAGGACTTGATCCTGGGACTCCAGGATCATGACCTGAGCCGAAGGCAGTCATTTAACCAACTGAACCACCCAATTAACTTTTCCTTATGACCAGTGGCATGTTAAAATTGTCTTCATATAGGTCTTACACATTCTTGGTAAGTGAATTCCCAATCACTTTATACTTTTGGTTACCATATAAAGGGAATCATTTTTTATCATAAATATCATATTGTATATTAGTTATCAAGAAAATTCCAAATATAAAAGGGTAACATTTCAACAATGGAAAGATTATTTTCACAACCAAATCCTATTACTTCTTACTCATAAAATACTTTAATTATAAGCCAAAATCAAACACAACTTCAGAATAAGGGTAATATAAACTCTATTCAAATGTCATAAATATTTTATTAGGCATTTAATTTCCTATTTATGTTTTTATATTATTGACTTCAGAGATGGGTATCAGGACTTGCCTCAAAAAGGGAATGATTTTCTTTAGCATATACTGGAGTTTGTCAATGCAGGCTAACCACGGAACTATACCTGAAATCGAAACTTTGCATTTTACAGATGAGAATTTTAAATACTGACAAACAAGGATAGAAGATCACAAAGATAGCCTTTTAGTTATAAAATAATTTAAAGACTACAAATTCTTCTGCCCTTCAAAGCACAGTCAGTTTTATTAATAATCATAGAATATAAGAAATAAGATTAACAAACAAAAGAGAGGAAATTTCTGAATGTCCTGGAAGCCAAAGCCAAAATGCAAACACAAGCAATTATGTATCAGTCACACATGCATGCATGTCTGCACACATTTATTTTCTATTTCACACCAGGAATGTTCTCCACTTGCTTTTATTCTCTTGTGTGTGTTTCAGGGACTGGTATGAAAGTCTGAGAAGTACATTTCTTGGAATTTATTGCCAGTCCTTTCTAGTTTGCATTCCATCATTGAGAGTTACTGCCATGAGATTTGGAAGTAGGAAGTGGCAGAATCTGCATACCTGTAACGTCACTGCTGGGCGTGGACTTGGGCAGTGTGCACACGTGAGTCTTTGCAGCAACTTCCCCACATCTTTGAGGCAATCGGTTGCCTCAGGACTGCGGGATCTGGTATCCTTGAAGAATCATACAAGTTCTTGCTGCCCGGAAACTGAGACCTGGGCAGTGAGTGTGCTCATCATGGTTGGGGTACAGCTACTCCCAGGCCCACTGCTCAATTTATTTTTATTTCTATTTAGATTGAAAACTGGGTGCTCACACAGATACTTTGATGTCCTATTCTACACACTAGAATTGATTCTAGTTTCTCTCTTTTCACTTTTGTAACTCCTCTCTCAAACAGTGAGGAACCCGGCTCTCAATATCCTGAAATATTTACTTGTTTAGTCAGTCCCCCTTGTATGGACTGAGTCTGCTGTTGAGCAGCCACCTGTCTTCTCTCACATGTCCCTCAGGCTGTGACAGTGTACCCCGAGTTACTCTGACACTGCCTCACCTAGAGTTGCCCTTCTGCCCACTCCTGGGCTCTGTCGTCCCGCTCTGGGCTCCCTCCTCTGTTCCCTCTACGGAGGGCCCTTGGCACCTCCCTCTGGCTCTATCACTCCTCCTCCCAGAGCCGCACCGGGGAAGCTAGTCAAGGGGGAGGACACAGGATTCCCTTAACAAACACCCTGGGGATTATCACTCTTTGCTTCCTGGCCCTTTTCTCTCTTCCCCATAAAGAGGACCTTCTCTAACTTCAGTGGAACAAATTCTCCTTTTTCTAACATCTGCATTCTCCCACGGCTGACATCCCCTCTGATGGGAGGCTGTATTTGGGTCTTCATCATGTTCTACCCTGTCATTCTTCTCTGACTCGTTAAAAGTGCAATGTCCTAGTTCTCTGCAATAGAAAGACAATGGATAAAATAAAATACTAGGGGCGGGGGGATAACGGCTGCTAAATATTTAAAGATGTAATTTGCCGCACATTTTTAAGATCATTTAGTCTTTACACCAACTCTATAATATAGGAATTATAGTATTAATTTGATAAACAAGGAAGCTGCAGCACTCCCAAGGTCTTACAGTGTATCTGTGGTAGAGTTTTGATTGACAATCAGGTCAGCCTGATAACAAAGGGCTCGCTCCTTGCATGACACTATGCTCCCCAGATCTGGGTTTCTTCAGCCTGCATATTACAGGTTCCAAATTAATTCCTCAGAGTCTACTTCTTAAATGAACTCAATATTGATTTGTTCTCTATCTACATCATGGGGCTAAGGTCATATATAATGTATGCTTGTAAGGCATCTTATGGAAGGATTTCTACAAAAGAGCGTTATCTAAGTCCTCACTAAGATTACTAATGTCCAGAATTCATACTCCGTGAAGAGTAAAATTATTCATGGAGATGAGTGGCTATCAACCCAGGACCAGAGAAATTTCTGAAACATTTAAGACATACAAGCTTTTCCTGGAACATATCTGTCAGATTGGACATTTAAATTATTGCAATTAATGACACTTGCTCTATTTAAGAATGGAGATATAAAACAACTTTTACTTCTTTTTCCTCCTGTAACATGAGTTCAGGGTTCCTACTGAGCCTCATGAATGCCCTCTAGCAGATATTTTTAAATCTTTTTAGATATCCTTTTTTTTTTTAAGTAATGCACTATCTAAATGTTCTCTCTTCATGCCTTAGCAAAAAATCTTATAAGCGTGATCTCAGTTAAATACATCAGACTTTTTATCCATCTCTCCTCCTAGAGTTCAAGTTCCAAAATATAGAGTTTTGTTTTATTTATATACAGTTATGACTATAGATTTATACAATCCTATTTCTGGTAAAAGATAAATGTCACCTGAATTTAAGAGTTGATATTGATAAATAACAGCTACAATTTACTGTTATTACAAACACAAATTATTTTTTATATGTAAAACTAAAGTATCCTTTAAGATTCTGAATGTCCAGAGCTATGTATGAAGACTATAGTTTACACACACAGACATTGTGTTCAAGTAACAGCAGGTTCAAGACAGTATGCTGAGTCAGCCTGCAAATGATATGTGATTAGCTCACAGCAAACAAGGGCAAAGGCTCAGAGTTCTCTAGAAGTCTTGGTTTATCTTACATCTCTGCACATCTGTGTGTGCTGCTTCCTTAGTCTGAAATGTTATCCTTCCCTTTGCATGAAACGTGAATTCCTAAATGTCCTTCAAACTCAGATGCAAAGTCATAAATTCTTCATTCTTTGCCTGATCTCTGCAGTTAAACCTCACCTTTGACTCTCACCACACGCCTCTCCTAGCACTCAGAATGTTGTACTTAATTATCTGTCACATGTCTATCTCACTAGATGATGGTAGAAATTTAAGTTGTGCGTTCAAATACATTCTCTTATGAATTTCTCATTTATTTGTTTAACATGTATCTATTGAGCATGTATTCTGATGCAGAAACAAGAAAGCAAACCTATCCCATGATGAGGTTTGAGAAACAGACAAGGAGTCTAGTCTAGAAGAGTCTTATATGCCCTGTCAAGGATATGGGGTGGTTTTCCTTATCCAAAGTACAATGGAAGCCATTATGTAAGAACAGAGCTATGAAACCATTGTTAGTTTCCTCAAACAAGGTGAGTTCACATCTTGAGGGTCAACATGCCTTTTGAGCCTCCTGGATTGGAGGCTACCTATATCCAACGTCATCATCATCATCATCATCATCTTGGTAGCAATCTAAAAGGGGAAATATTTGTCCAAGAGAAACATTTAGCTACCCAGGTGTCCCAGGACAAAGATTTTTAAAAATGCCTAAGACGAGGGGCTGTGGGTGGTTCAGTCGGTTAAGCATCTGCCTTCGGCTCAGGTCATGATCTCAGGGTCCTGGGATGGAGCCCCACATCTGTCTGGCTCCCTGCTCAGCAAGGAGTCTGCTTTTCTCTCTCTCTCTTTCTCTCTTGCTCTCTCGTGTGCATGGTGCACATGTGTTTGTACACTCTGTCTCTCAAATAAATAAAATCTTTAAAAAAATGAAAAAAATCTGTCCTTAGATTTTTAAAAATTCTTATTTTGAAATAATTATATCTTTGCAAAATAATTGAAGATGCTAGAAAGATCTCTCAAACACTCTTCACTTAGTGTCTTCTAATGTTAACATCTTCCATCTTAATATCTGATACGTTTATCAAAACTAAGAAATTAACATGTGCAGAGTACTATTAACTAACTTTTTCTACTAATGACCTTTTTGGTTCCAAAATACAATCCAAGACACTTTGTGTATTAATTTTCTAGGGCTACCATAACAAAGTACCATAGATGGAGTGGCTTAAACAGCAGATATTTTATTTTCTTACAGTTGTGGAGGCAAGAAGTCCAAGATCAAGGTGTAAACAGGGTTGATTTCTTCTGAGGCCTCTCTCCTTGATTTGTAGATGGTCATCTTCTCCCTGTGTCCTCACCTGGTCCTCCCTCTGTGTGTCTGTATCCTAATTTCCTCATTTCATAAGGACACCAGTCATATTGGATTAAGACCCACCCCAATGACCTCATTTAATCTTTTTAAGAAGTTTTTATTTAAATTCCAGTTAGTTAACATACAGTGTAATATTAATTTCAAGTGAACAATATAGTGATTCAATACTTCCATACAATACCCTGTGCTCACTAGGACAAGTGTGCTCCTTAATCCCCATCACTTATTTCACCCATACCCCCACCCAGCACCCCTCTGGAAACCATTGGTTTGTTCTGTATTGTTAAAAGTCTGTTTCTTGGTTTGTCTCTCTCTCTCTCTCTCTCTTTTTTTCCCCCTTGGCTCATTTGTTTTGTTTCTTACATTCCACATATGAGTCAAACAATATGGTATTTGTCTTTCTTCGACTGGCTTATTTTAGCATGATACTCTCTAGCTCCACCTGTGTTGTTGAAAAAGGCAAGATTTCATTCTTTTTTATTGCTGAGTAATAGTCCAGTGTGTGTGTGTGTGTGTGTGTGTGTGTGTGTGTGTGTGTGTACCACCTCTTCTTTATCCGTTCATCAATCGATGGACACTTGGGCTATTTCTCTAATTTGGCTACTATAGATAATACTGCTATAAACATCAGGGTGAATGTATCCCTTTGACTTAGTATTTTTTTATTCTTTGGGTAAATTGCTGGATTGTAGGGTAGTTCTATTTTTACCTTTTTGAGGAATCTCCGTACTGTTTTCCAGAGTGGCTGCACCAGCTTGCATTCCCACCAACAGTGCAGGAGGGTTCCCCTTTCTCCACATCCTTGCCAATACCTGTCATTTCTTGTGTTGTTGATATTAACCATTCCGACAGCTGTGAGGTGATATCTCTCATTGTAGCTTTGATTTGCATTTCCCTGATGAAAAGTGATGTTGAACATCTTTTCATGTGTCTGTTACTCATCTGTGTGTCTTAGAAAATGTCTGTTCATGTCTTCTGCTTATTTTTAATTGGATTATTCAGTTTTTGGGTGTTGAGTTTTATAAGTTCTTTATATATTTTAGATACTAACCCTTTATTGGATATGTAATTTGCAAATATCTTCTCCCATTCCGTAGATTGCCTTTTAGTTTTGTTGCTTGTTTCCTTCATTATGCAGAAGGCTTTTATTTTGATGAAGTCCCAGTAGTTTATTTTTGCTTCTGTTTTCCTTCCCTCGGGAGACCTATCTAGAAAGAAATTGCTACAGCCAATGTCAAAGAAGTTACTGCCTGTGTTCTCTAGGATTTTTATGGTTTCAGGTCTCACATTTAGGTCTGTAATCTATTTTGAATTTATTTTTGTGTATGGTGTCAGAAAATAGTCCAGTTTCATTCATTTGCATGTTGCTGTTCAGTTTTCCCAACACCATTTATTGAAAAGACAGTCTTTTTCCCATTGGATATTCTCTCCTGCTTTGTTGAAGATTAATTGACCATATTATTGTGGGTTCATTTCTGGGTTTTCTGTTCCAGTTTATTAATCTATGTTTCTATTTTTGTGCCCATACCATACTATGTTGATTACTATAGCTTTGTAATATAACTTGAAATCCAGAATTATGAATCCTCTCGATTTGCTTTTGTTTTTCAAGAATAATTTGGCTACTGGGGATATTTTGTGGTTCCATACAAATTTTAGGATTGTTCTAGCTCTGTGAAAAATGTACTTGGTGTTTTGATAGGGATTGCATTAAATGTGTAGATTGCTTTGGATAGTATACATATTTTAAACAATATTTATTTTTCTAATCCATGAGTGTGGTATGTCTTTCCATTTCTTTGTGTCATCATGAATTTCTTTCATCAGTATTCTATAGTTTTCAGAGTACAGGTCTTTCACATCTTTAGTTAGGTTTATTCCTAGACATCTTATCATTTTTGGTGCAGTTGTAAATAGGATTGATTCCTTAATTTCTCTTTCTGCTGCTTCATTATTGGTGTATGGAAATGCAACAGATTTCTGTACATTGATTTTATATCCTGTGACTTTACTAAATTGGTTTATCAGTTCTAGCAGTTTCTTGGTGGGGTTTCTCAGGTTTTCTATATATAGTATCATGTCATCTGCAAGTAGTAAAAGTTTTAATTCTTCCTTGCTGATTTGGATGCCTTTTATTTTTTCTATTGTCTGATTCCTGTGTCTAGGACTTCTAGTACTATGTTAAATAAAAATGGTGAGGGATTCCTGGGTGGCACAGTCTGTTAAGTGTCAGGCTCAGGTGTGAGAGCATGAGATGCTCTGCACTTGGTGTGGAGTCTGCTTAAGACTCTCTTTGCCTCTCCTTTGGCCCCTCCCTCCTGCTTACACTCTGTCTTTCTCAAATAAATAAATAAAATCTTTAAAAAAAAGAGTGAGAGTAGACATCCCTGTCTTGTTCCTGACTGTAGAGGAAAAGCTCTCAGTTTTTCCCCATTTAGGATATCGGCTATTGGTTTTTATATATGGTCTTTACTATGTTGAGGTATGTTCCCTCTAAACCTACTTTGTTGAGAGTTTTTATCATGAATGGATGTTGTACTTTGTCAAATGCTTTTTCTGCACCTATTGAAATGATCATATGGTATTTATCCTTTCTTTTATTAATGTGATGTATCATGTTGATTGATTTGCTAATATTGAACCACCCTTGCAACCCAGGAATAAATCCCACTTGATCTAATATTCTCTTATAATTATTCGTATTTCTGTGGTGTTGGTTGTTTTTCTCCTCTCTCACTTGTAATTTTATTTATTTGGGTCCTTTCTCTTTGCTTCCTTGATAAGTCTCGCTAAAGGTTTATCAATTTTGTCAATCTCTTCAAAGAACCAGCTCCTGGTTTCATTGATCTGTTCTATTATTATTATTTTTTTTAGCTTCTGTATAATTTATTTCTGCTCTAATCTTTATTATTTCCTTCTTTCTGCTGGCTTTAGGTTTTGTTTATTGTTCTAACTCTTTTAGGTGTAAGGATAGGTTGTTTATTTGGGATTTTTCTTGCTCCTTCAGGTAGGCCTGTATTGCTATATACATCCCTCTTAGGGCCAGTTTTGCTGCATCCCAAAGGTTTTGGACTGTTGTGCTTTTATTTTCATTTGTTTCCATGTATTTTTTTTTTTTTATTTCTTCTTTGATTTCCTGGTTGACCTATTCATTTTTTAGTAGCATGGTATTTAACCTTCATGTATTTATGTTTTTTCCAGCTCTTTTCTTGTGGTTGACTTCTAGTTTCATAGTAGTGTTATCAGAAAATGTGCATGGTATGACTTCAATCTTCTTGAATTTGTTGAGGCCTGTTTTGTTGCCTAACAAGTGATCCATTTTGGAGAATGTTCCATGTGCACTTGAAAATAATGTGATTCTGCTGTTTTAGGATGGAATGTTCTGAATATATCTGTTAAGTCCATCTGATCCCCCAGTGTGCCGTTGTTTCCTTGTTGATCTTCTGTTTGGATGATCTGTCCATTATGTAAATAGGGTATGAAAATTCCCTACTATTATCATATTATTACCAATTATTTCCTTTGTGTTTGTTATTGTTTTATGTATTTTGGTGCTCCCATGTGGGGTACATAAATATTTAAAATTGTTATATCCTCTTGTTGGATTTCCCCTTTATTCTATACTGCCCTTTTTCTCTCTTGTTACAGTCTTTGTTTTAAAGTGTATTTTGTCCAATATAGGTATTGCTACTCTGGCTTCTTTTGACATCCATTTGCATGGTAAATGTTTCTCCATCTCCTCACTTGCAATCTTTTAAGAATTTTTCTTTATCACTACATTTTGCAAATTTAATTACAGTATGTCTTGGTGTGGGGCTGCTTTTGTTGATTTTAATGGGAGTTTTCTGTGCATACTGGATCTAGTTGTCTGTTTCCTTCCCCAGATTAGGGAATTTTTCAGCTATCATTTTTTCAAATAAATTTTCTGCTCCCTTTCCTCTCTTCTTTTTCTTCTTCTTCTTCTTCTGGGATTCCTGTAAAACGAATGTTGTTACTGTGTTATGTAATTCTTTCTCTTTTGTTCAGCTTCATTGCTTTCCATTGCTTTGTCTTCTGCAGTCACTAATCCATTCCTCTGCTTTTCAAGCCTGCTATTCATTGCATAAAGCATGTTTCTAATCTCATTTATTACACCTTTCATCTCTGATTGATTCTTTTTTTTTAAGATTATTTATTTATTTACTTTGGAGAGAGAGAGTGAGAGTCTGCAAACAGAGGGAGGGGCAGAGAGAGACGGGAAAAGAGAATCCCAAGCAGACTCCACACTGAGCATGGAGTCCAATGTGGGGCTCAATCTCAGGACCCAGAAATCATGACCTGAACCAAAATCAAGAATCAGATGCTCTAACAACTGAGCCACCCAGGTGCCCCTGTTTGATTCTTTTTAAATTCTTTTATTTCTGTGGTAAGGGTCTCACTGATGTTTCCCATTCTTTTCTCAAACCCAGTGAGTATCCTTATGATCATTGCTTTAAATTCTTCATCAGGCATGTTACTTATATCTATTTCATTCTCTGGCCATGGCCTTATCTTGTTTTTTCATTTGGGACAAATTCCTTTGTGTCTCATTTTTTCTAAGTCTCTGTCTGCTTCTCTGTGTTAGAAAAGCCAGTTATGTTTCCTGCTCCTGAAAGTAATGGTCTTATGAGTCATGCCCAGGGCACTGGTGCTTAAAGGAATGTCTCCAGCATGCTGAGTGCACTCTGCTGTTGTGTTTTGGCTGCTCTATGCATCAGGCTAGTCATCTTCAGAAATTCTCCTTGCCTGCTATGGGCAGTGTTTGGTCCTTGGCCAGAATGTGGCAAGTTTTAACTAGGTGTGCTTTGTTCTGCTTGTTAAATGAGACCTGTCACCACCTTCACCGAAACTGAGGATCTGCAAAACTCTGTGGTCAGGAAATGTGGTGTGGGCAGTGGTTTGTGCTGGCCTTCTGGGGGGTGTTTGTTGATGGGGGGGCAATGTGCTGGGACAGAGGCAAGCTTTACTGAGAAGGGCAGTCCCACCAGAGTGCAGGGGAGTGGGATTTGGTATAAGCAAGTTCGATAGCCAATGTTGGGGGTGTGCTGCTTCCCACAGGTGGCTCTGTGTTTATGCTGAGGGGCGGGGGAAGGAATTGGCACTGGCCAGCTCCTTTACTTCTGGAGAACTATCTAAGTGAACCCTGCCTCTCAGGGACACACTCTGAAAATAGCAAATAATCTCCCCACTGTGTGCCCCAGGCTATCTTCAGATCACTGTTTCCACACTGTCTGCCCCCGGGTTGTTTGCTTGCCTTCTCTCCAAGAGCAGCACAGTGCCCTCAGGGCTCTATCCCAGTCAAGCCCTCTGACCTTTAAAACTCCAGGCTTTAAACCCCCCTGATTGCAAAAACTCACAAAATTCAGCTCCTCTAATTTTTCAAGCCAATGGCTTTGGGGATATATTCTCCTTGTACTTTCCCCCGTGTGCTCCTCTCTCTCAAACATGCTCCCCTGCAATCACAGTTCCCTCCCCTCCATAGCACCCATGATCTCTTTCTCCCCTGAATCACATCTCCGCACTTCTTACCTTCTTTAGTGTGGCCTCTTCTCTCTCTCTAGTTGTGGTGTTTGTTTTGCCACTCTTCAGGTTGATTTCTGGGGTACTGAGGATGACTTGATAGTTATCTAATTGTATCTGTGTGATGAGGTGGGCCTAGGATCCTCCTACTCTGCTGCCATTTTCCTGTCTCTTACTTCATTTAATTTTAATTACCTCTTTAAAGACTATCTTCTAAACGGTCACATTCTGAAGTGTTGAGGATTAGGAATTCAACATATGAATTTTGTGGGGATGCATTTCAACCCATAACACTAGGTTTTATTTCATCATCATATCTCTTTAATTTCATCTCATCTGTGACATTTCTCAGTCACCCCCCACCCCAACCTCCCAGGTTAATCGTTTGGGGAAAGAATACTATAGAGGTGAAGTACATTTCTCATCACATTCCTGGGGTGGGGGCACATGACTTATGACCTTGACCCTGATTGTTAAGGTGATATCTGTCAGATGTCTCACTCTAACATGAGTATTTCCCCCTTTCTCTAATCAATTCATTAGAAATGAGTCACTAAGTCCAGCACCCACACTAAAGAGAAGATAATTAAGTTCTACCTCCTAGAGGGAGGAGTGTCAATGTGTAAAAATATGATAAAACCACCAAAGTAAATAATAAATATTATGGGAGAAGAAACTTGAAGCTGTGCAAATATCATTTCTCCTTAACATTTCACCTTTATTCATATATTTTGATACTGTTTGGTGACAGTCTCTTGAAATAAAAGGGAACCCAGTCTGTTCTAGGGATGCAAGTCCCTGAAGATCTCTTGTCAGCTGCCATACTGAAGCTTATACAATTTAAGGGGATCTCTTTAAGAAAGAGAACAAAATTACAAGTGCATAATTTGGTATTAAATAAAAATCATTTTGAATGAGAAAAAAAAACTGCAAGCATTTATTGGAGTTTCAGATATCCACATTCCTTTCTTTTGGGATTTCTTTAAACAATTTGTCAGAAATGCTTATGTAGAAATGCAACCTAACTTCTTCTTTCCAAAATACTGTACTACTCTTAGGAATTGGCTGTCCTTACTGGAGCCCTTGCGTGTGAGGGGCCTTGCAACTTAAGATTTAGGCCCCTCTGCCAATGATGCTTTATGGGATAGAGAGCTCAAAGTGACAAAAGCAAAGGAAATCTAAAGACAAGATGCAATTCCAAGTCAGATTTGTGCAAGGACATAATTAAGTCAACAAGGCTACATATACATGAAGTAAAAGTGAAGTTCTGAATGAGGGGAGGTCAGAAATGGAGTAAATACCAGGAATCATAATACCTGGGAAGGAGGCAACGGGGTAACTGAGTCTGGATTAAAATATAAAAAATGGGTCATGAGAGCATGCCACAGAGGAAAGGGAAGGGAAACAAAGACACATATACCTGGTATGTCCTTGAATTTCAAAGTGTACTTCTGTGTTTGGCTCTGAACCTGGCATCTTAAAACATTCCAATGAACTACTGGCTTGGCATCAGTCAGAAGATGCAGTAGTGCAGAAGGTGATTCACATGATTTTTTTCCTTCCCTGATCTAATATGATTTTAGCATGACTCACAAGTAAGAAAAGGTTCCCCCTTGGCATAAGGGAGATGCTGTAGTGTACATTCTAGAAATGTAGTAGAGTTCTAGAATGCCCTCATGCTCTTTCACTTACTATTGTTGGACACCTGCAAAAGAGTAGACAAGTACACAGATCTTGTTCTGTAAAAGCTGTTTCCTGAGAAAATCTACATCTTCATTAAGTGAGGAAATTACATTCTCCTCCTGGGAATATATTTTTCAACTGGGCTCAAGAAATATCCTCTATAATCAATATATTGATTCCAAAATATGGTGGGAAGGAAAATGCTACTTAATATAAACATGGACTACTAAGCTTTGGTCTTTTGGGAGAGTGGAATAATTCATATTGAAGTCAGGTGTGTTTATTGTCTTGGGAAAAAATACATAGTCTGTTTAAGTATAGAAAGTAAAGATTCTAGGGGAGGGATAAATTTTTCTGCATAATGAAGAGACAAAAATTTTGAGTTTTGAAGGGACAGACTTGGAGGAAGAAAAGTTTTGTAAAAGAAGATAAAAAAAGTATGAGAAGAACTGAGAGAGAGAGCAAAGAGACAGAAAAGGGGAGGCAGGGAAAGTGAGACATTAGGAGATTGACAATATGTGAAGGGAATGGAAGCCAAGAAGAGTCTTAATCACTTAAGAACATTCTGTGGCAGCAAAAAGTTAATATGTTCTTAGAATAGAGATATCCGAGACTAATCCAAATTTCCACCCTGCTCTTTGTTGTAATTGTTCATTGTTACCCTCAAACTATAAGTAGAGGTGACCCATACATAATCACCTTGTGTTACAAATATGCCAGGGGAATGCAACATTCGTGAAGCCATGCCCAAAAATACAAGATCATCAAATGTCAGGAAGAGAAAAATAATGGAAAAGTTGACTAGAGGTAACCAACTGTCCTAATTTTCCTGGAACTGAGGGATTTCCTAGGACATGGGACTTCACTTCTAATAGTAGGACAGTTCTGGGCAATTTTGGACAGTTGATTACCTTTAAGCAAAAATTATTTACTTGCCTTAAGAGAATAACAGAGATATCTGCCCTTGTATATGGATAGAGAAGAAGAAAGCCATATATTGAGAAAGATAAAAGGAAAAGATGAGAGAGAATTATAGGGAGAGAGGGGAAGAGTCCCACATATGTAAAGATCACAGATATTTGTATGTTTGTATGTATGTATCTTTCTATGGATATATTTATACATGTATTTCTCTATGCTTATGTAGATATTTTTAGAAGAGGAGAGAAAGATCTTAGGTTCAGTCCTCACTTTGACACTTTATATTTAATCTTTGGTAAATCATGAATTATGTCTGAGCCTTGGTTTCCTTACCTGTATAGTTTCTTTGTAGGATTGTAGTAAATATTTAATATAATATGTATCTATTAGCTATTAAGTATATAACACACAGAACACAAGAAAATTTTTATAATATATATTTTTATTACCTATATATACATATGTATATGTATATATCTTTAATATACCAAATCCATTCCATATCATTTGTTGCCAAGGTCAAAGAGAAGTCCATCCACAGCAATTCTTCAGTGCTTTCCTTCTCTTGTTTGGATTATACATGAAACCTGCTGTGTATAAATCCATGAAATCATGAGAAAGGCCTAGGCTTTAGTCCTCTGAAATTACTGTTGCTTCTTGTTACATGATTTCATGGAGAATGTCATACCAGATCTTCAGGTGTTCTCAGATCACTGAGCACCAAGGACCTCTCTGCTGACTTTATGTGAAGTACTGGACAGCCAGGTTAAGAGCTGAAACCTCATAGATAGCCAAACAGCTTTTACCCAGCCAAGATCCTCGCTCCTGTAGAGTGCTCTGTGGCAAAAAAGTAGACTGCTGCCTCTTGTGGCACCCACAAAATCCTTTCCTCCTTCTTGTTCAGAGAGCCTTTTATCACCTTGGCTGCCCCCTAGCAGCAAAGCCTTCAACACTTGCCAGCTTACTGCTGGAGTTTGTCCTAATCCCTTCAGGAGCCAGGATTCTGAAAATTCTACTCAAGTGAAAAAGGAAACCCAGAAGTCAAAGGCAAAATGTCTGATGGTCTCTTGACGGGCCATTTTGTATGCTATAAACACATATTTTGCTGATGAGTTTATAGCAGCTCCCCCAAGAGTGATGCAAATTAATAATTTGTGAATAATTTATCCTCTACTTTTAGTACTGTTATAAAGTAGATATTCAACACAATTTTAGTAGCTTTTTCTTTCCAACCCCTGCACATAAAACATATCCAGAACTACTTCTGCTTCCTCTGAGAACTGACTAATGAGGAGATAGTTAGGAAAGAAAAAATGCTCCCTACATATCCATTGGTGAGAACAAAGTTTTAGTCACCTTAATGGTACCAATGATATGTAATAATTAATGCAGGCACTTACAGTGATTCTTTATTTAAAAGACTTATCAATTCCATTTGAATTTACCACCCATTCTAACATGGCATATAAACAATTTCCTGCTTGAGAATCCATCTTTGTGTAAATACTCAAAGGAAATATTGACTTCCTAACATCCTGTAATTCCCAGGTAGTTGAGATGTTATAATTGGGAACTACAAAAGGAATTCTAAAAACAAACACAAGATCTAGAAAGTTATAATACCAATTCTAACTTTTTCGAGATTCTTTAGTATGTTCATTTTAGTTTCCTGGTAGACACCAGCGTATTTTGTGAATTTTCTGCCTTTGAGTTATTTTGCAAGAACACCCTCATAAAAATATAAAAGGTAGTGGGCTGGGAATATAGAGAGACAAATTCTTTCTGAAATCAAACAAATAATACATTATATGTTAAAAAAAAGAAGAAGATAGCAGGAGGGGAAGAATAAGGGGGGAAAATCGGAGGGGGAGGGTTCTAGAGGGGAGGGGGGGAAGATGGGTTAGCCTGGTGATGAGTGTTAAAGAGGGCATGTTCTGCATGGAGCACTGGGTGTTATATGCAAACAATGAATCATGGAACACTACATCAAAAACTAATGATGTAATGTATGGCGATTAACATAACATAATAAAAATTCTTACTGAAATCAGAGCTTAGAAATTAGAAGGATGTTTCTTCAAGATAATAAGCATAGACCCACGGTAAGAAGGACAATGTGAGGGTTATCTGCTCATTCTCTCTTCTGAAGAAATGCTTCTCATCACCACTGCATCCTTTATAGCAAACATTTTGTACAATATAATATTATGGTGAGCATCTAACTTCCAATTACTCCCTTTTCCAAGAATTTGAAAAACTCAATTTCAAGATAGGGTGGTGTACTCAATGGAGCAGATGTACAATCTCAGAAATGGAGGCAAACCATTTTCAGCTGTTGTACTCTCCAGAGCAGATGAAGTTGTTGGAAGAGAGAAAAGGGAAGGGCAACACAAAGATGGCTTGATAGCCCTAGTGGTTTTCCCTACATGCCTCCTGCCCCTTGTTCCAGGCTTTCCTATAGCCCAGTTGCATTAATGTCCTTGGGTTCATGAGATATCCCTGCATGATTATAATAAATTTTTATTTGTTCAACAATGTTTGAGTTAGAATCTGTTAACCTGAAAGCAAGAGAGTCCTGCCTAATACATATAACTTTTGCAGCAAAGTGAGAACCAGGACCTCTATAATTGCTTATCAAATAACCTTCACCTCTTTTCAACTTCAGTTACACACAACCTTAATCTAGGCATTAGCATCAACACCTTAAGTTATGAAGCTTTGACATCTAATGTCCTACCCTCAGACCACAACCTCTTACCTGTCCAAATGTTTTGCACCCCTTTCTACAGATTTTGATTTCTTAGAAAATTCCAGACCATTGAGAGGTCTTAGACATTGGAGTCAGACAGATCTGGGATTTAATTGTAGGTGTAAGTGAAATGATTTTGGAAATAAAGTTGTTCAATCTTTTAAGGCTAAATTGATCCAGCTGGACAAGGGGAATAATACCAATCTCTGGGCTTGGAAAGCATATTCAGTGAGATGATGTTTTACGTGGCAGAGCACCTGGCACATAGTAGACACTCCATAGATGTCATCTGTGCAGTTCTCCCATTGTTATTGCTCTTTCCATTTTTCTTCAGTCTTCCTGGTTTTTCTTCCCTCCCTTGCCAATTGTGGATGCACCAGTTGGGCTCACATAACTCATATTCTCAATATCAACTTTTGCAGTCCAGTCCTCTGTCTTAATTATGAGAGAAAACTCAAACACAGGATGCATTTTCCAACTATCTTCTCTCCCTTCTATTGCTCTCCCATGAAGATTCAAATTGACAGCCACTCCATGTCCACGGTCCACAAACTCAGCTTGGTTTCTAAATTGCCTTTAAATCATTTTATTTGATCAGCATCTCCCATCATTCCTCTCAATTTCTATGTGAAATGTTTCCTACATTCCTTAAGGCCTCTGCCCAAGCAACCTACCTTACTTTCCACAAATTGATGCATTCAGATTCACCATGAATGTGATTTAACCACCATATCACATTTTGACATCTACATTCACATCCATTCTCTCTCCTTTTCATCAGTCATGGAGACTGATGTGTCTATTCTCCTACTGCAGGCTGCTACTTCCACTCTTCCCAATAAGTCCATCCTTTCACCTCCTCTGGGACTTTGCTTTGCATTAGCCTTACTCTTTATTTCCTTCATCTTCAACCCTCTCTCTTCCTGCAAGCTCCTGTCTCTACACTAGCAAATATTCTCCGGTAAATCTTATCCACATATATAAGTTAAAATTAGTTAACCTACTTTTGACTTCAGTAACATAATACCGAAATAAAAGTGATTTAACCAATAAGGAGTTTTTTTTTTTTTAGTTTTTATTTTTTTTATTTCGGAGAGTAGGAAGTGTGAGGAGAAGGGTCTTACCCTAAATATAGAGAAGAAAGCTCTAAGGCATCTGATTTGCTGACACTATGAAGCCTCCTTAACAGCCCTGATGTAGGCAATATTTGGTGGTGGTGGGTGCATTGCTCCTGTTTTGAAAATCTACATGCAATTCCTGACTGGTGCACAACTGTAAATGAGAGATCACTGTGACACAGTTTTTTCTGATAGCAGCATGTCTATCTACTGAGCCAGTGGATATTCTAAAGTTAGCTGAGATAATCCCAGACCCAAAAGAGCATTCTTGTTGGGAACCTCTCTATACTGTTGGAGAAGAACAAACAAAATTAAGAATA
This sequence comes from Callorhinus ursinus, assembly GCF_003265705.2. Lineage (NCBI taxonomy): Eukaryota > Metazoa > Chordata > Mammalia > Carnivora > Otariidae > Callorhinus > Callorhinus ursinus. The sequence continues at coordinate 40,104 of NW_027397245.1, read as the reverse complement.
TGCAAATGCAAACATCAACTGATTATAATCATTTCAGGCCAATAATTGCCCACAACCAATCTCTCACCAATGAACATAAGAAGTCAAAATTGACTGAGGTTAAGTTTTCACCTTTGATTTTACCAGTGGAAGCATGGCTCATACCAAAAATTAAATTTAGTTTACAAGGCAGAAATATTTATAAGGCAAATTTCTGTAAATATCTGAGGTTAGAATTGAAAAATGTACCTACTATTTCTTAAAATGGAAATCTAATAATCCTACCTTTTAAAACATCTTGAAGCTTTCTCATTCCTTTAGAACACAGTTCAGATTCCTGATGTGGCCAACATAGGTAGTATAGCTAAGGGTGTAGCATATAAGCTCTGAGGTTAAATGACGGCCTCCCTATTAACATGTGTGTCCTTCAACCTATTTAAACCAGATATCTGTTAACACCTCTAAATCTCAGTTTCTTGTAAAGTGGGGATGAAGAGTACCAACTTCACAGCATTATGAAAAGATGAAATAAGATAATAAATAAATAAGATAATCCAATTAAAATATAGCAAGTAGACAAATAGTCATTAATGTGATTCACCAAACGTTTTCAGTTCTCCTGGAAACATGATTGGATTTCTCTGGTTGCTGCTCTATCATCAAGGTTCTCAGAGGCAGACAAGAATAAACTGAGCCCCGAGTTGATCTAAAACACACATGAAGCATGAGTGAGAAATATGCCAGTCTTGCTCTAAGCCACTGAAATTTTGGTGACTTTATTACTAGTGCACAACTTAGCACATGCAACTAGTGCAAAATGGCTAAAAAATATTTTAGATATTGTCACTGTTTTGGTTGTCATCATCATCCCTGTCAATATCATCATCACCATCAATATCATCATCACCATCATCTCCATCATCATCATCATCATCCACATCCTCCTCATCATGGTGCCCTCTTTCTGCTGTTCCCTTCTTTGTACACTCTTTTACCTTTTGCCTCTCTTGCCTCTTCTCCCTGCCTCAGCCACAGTAGTCTCTATTTTCTTGATTGATGCTTTACATTTAAGTTTCTGATATTGGATATTTTATTTTTTTCCCCCTGCTTGGATCCCTCTTCTTACCATCTTTAGCTAACAATAAGCGGTTCTTAAGTTAAACTTCACTTTCTCTAAATGGCATTCAATGACACTTTGGAATTATTGGTCTAAGCTCTCTTACAATAAAGCACTGTTGATTTTTCCTACCAGATCTTTTCTCTCAGGTTTTATTTTTTTGTCAAGTGACACTCTTATCCACCATTCCTAAAGGGAGAAGCCCAAGAGTTATCCACATTCCCTTTCTTTCCCTCACTTCATATGAATAAAGAATATTGTCTTTTAATTCTGTCTGAAAGACATATCTTTAATATATCAACTTCTCTCATATATTCCATATCTAGTGTGAGTCAAACAACCATCACTACTCCTCGGAACACAAAATAGTCTTTTTATTGGTCTACACCTTTCCAACTCTTGTCTTCTTCCACCCTGTTATTTATATAGTAGCCAGAGTAATTGGGGAAAAAAAACAACATATAAATCTGTCATGGTGTTTGCTTCCTTAGGCCCTCTGTGTCTTTTTCATGCCTTGAACTAAAATCCAAACCCCTCAGCATAACTGTAGATCTCTACTGTGATCTAACTCCTGCCTGTTCTTCAGGTTCACTTATTTATTTGTGGGCAGCCTTACTGGCCTCCTTTCTCTTCCCTGACCTGCTGAAGTGTATTCCTATTTGAGAGCTTTCGTGTATGAAATTTCCTCTACCTGGAATGATACACCCTCTACTCTTCATATGTTTGAAGAATACATGGGCTTAAATGTGCCTTCCCAAGGGGCACTTTTCATAACCATCTTCATGAATGGGTGCTGTATCACCTCTACTCTGTGTCATTGTGACCTATTAATATCCTTCATGACATTTATCACCACACACACACACACACACACACACACACACACACACACGTTTCTCTATTAATTTTGTTATCTTAGAAACTTACTGTAAGCAGCAAAGGTTGGGACCATTTCTATTTTATTAACCAATATCTTACCAAGTTGTTGAATGAATAAATGTTGGTCACAATTTCAAAGATCATCATATAATTCTTGCAAAGCATTAGTCGTTTAGAACAATAAGGGAGGCATTCTTAAACTCTGCTCCTCAATATTACCTTTATTACCCATATAACAACATGTCAGCTATCATACATAGATTTTCATCACTTTTGAGTTATCCTGGCTGAGAAGCCACCCATGCATTCTAACTCCGGAGAGTATGGGACTGGAAACACAATTTGAACTGTAGGTTAAAACCAATGAATTCCAGGCTAAAAATTGATCTTCAGCATGTGAAACAGAAAAAATGCATAATATGCTTCAATTCTCTGATATTTAAAATTTGAAAACAACATCTTAGATATATATCAGAACAGACATGGGTAGTGCAATTCTACTATCACATGTGTTATGATGATTTTGGAGAATGAAGAAGTTATTGTTGCATCCCCCTAAGGTCATAAATGATTAACATCCAAATTTGGGGTGTTGGAAGAGACCTTACAGATTATTCGAGATAAAACATGAGAAATTCCTCTGTAAATATAAGCTACTAAAGGAATCATTTTCTTCCCTGTCATTGTGTAATTCTTTTCTTATGCCCCAGTCCCACCAACCACCATCTCTCAACTGTGTTGCTCCAACCACCTCTCATCAGGTTCTCTTTCATCCACTCTCATTACCCAGAAGCCATATTCTTTTTTTCAGAATCCATTTTCTACACAGAAGCTAGAGTCATCTCTATGAAAATGTGAGTAGATTCCTCCTCTCTCCTTAAACTCTAATGATGCCTCATCGCACTTAAATTTAAATCAAAACTTTATACCATGTCTTATGAGACCTTAAATGACCTAGCTGTGCCAGCCTATCTTATATGACCATGTTCTTCAACCCATCCTAGTTAACTGTTGCAGACACTTTGACTCCTCACTCCTCCCTGCTCCAGTGTGCCAACCTTCCTTCCACCTCAGGGCCTCACGCTTGCTATTTCTTCTACCTAGGTTGTCCTTTACCAGGTCTTTGTGTGACTCATTTTCATTATTCAGTCCTATTTTGTCACAGGTGGAATTCCTCAGAGCTGGCTTTTCCAATTACCCCATCTAAAATAGCTCCTTTCTCTCCATTCTCACCCAGATACTCCCCACTTCCTTAGGTTTTTCAATAACAAGCTGGAATTATATTATTTAATTGCTTATTCATTTATTGATGGTCTTCCTCAACGACCTCCAGCCCAATGAAAGTAAGGACCTTATCTGTTTTGTTTGCCACTGTATCTACTGCTCTTATAAATTGATCTCACACATAGTAAGCACCCAGTAGATGCCTATGGAAGGGAGGGAGAAAGAGGGAAAGAAAACACATGAACATGTTTACATGTAGGGGACATATGTGTGCAAAATTATGTTACCTATTGTGTCTATCCAGTCTCTGCACAGGAAAAACTTGGTCAACACAGTTTTTAAAGGAGAAGTAAGAGCAGTGCTCTTCCTCACCTCACAGAAAGCACCATGGTTAGCAGCACAATATTTTTTCTCTGCTGTCACATGGGCTCTTCTACTTGATGACTGATTTCCCCCTGCCCTCTCTGGAGTCAGACTTCACATTGTCAAAGGGCATAAATACACATTTTAGCTTTGCTTCAGGGAGCAGTAATAATTAATGTCATCTCATTGATGATGAATAGAATTCTATGAACCAGCTTAGTATCACATATGATTTTAAAGAATTTTTTTGAACCACCCCAAATCCATTCTTAGCTACTAGAATGTCAAATGCTTCTACAGCTCTTCTGTTTGCCAGGGGCCAACAGTTTTCATGGATGGTTTGATGCTGGGGGCTACCTGTCAGGTATTAAATAACGGACAAAATACGCATCAGCTTCCCAAGTTGGAAAGTGACAGACAAGAAAGTCGCCATTTGCCCCTGGGTATAAGGGAAATGAGAAAGAAATTGTTACAGCAACTTGGTTCTGTTGAGCAAATATGTCTAATCTCTGGAAAATAGGAAGCCTCGGGGGAGAATATAATAATATTGTCCTGCTTCTTGTTGCCTCCTCTAAAACAAACACTCAATTGCAATGCAGAGGAGCGGAACAGAAGCCCCATTTAATCAAACCAAAGAGGCATGCCAAAAACTAAATGGCAAATCCCTTCAAAGAAAACACCATAAAACAATGTACTAATTAGGATTTGTAAGGATGGGAACAAAGCCATTACTTTTAATGGACTATTGAAATGGGTTCCCCAAATTGGACTGTTGAAAATTATATTTAACAATTTTTCTTAATATAAAAGTAAAACATGTCCATCATAAAAAAATAGAACATGTTGAAAATTCTATAAAATTCTCAACATCTTATTACACATAAATAACCATTGTTAATATCTTCATATTTCCTTCCAATAGCTTATATTGAGAACATTTTCTAAAGCAATCAATATTCTCTCAAAGCATGTATTTAATAATTCAATACTAGTCCATGTTATTGTCATATTGTAATTTTTTTCTCTGTAGTTGTATTTTTGGGTATCTTTCAATTGCTATTATTAGGTTTGTTTTACTACGTATGTATATATACACAAAGGAATAAGATAGGAAGGAACATGTGATATATAAATGTTTTACTTATGCTATGCAATTTTAATTCAATTTTATCCTATACCTTAAATTCAGTGTAATACTGAGAACAAAATCTAAGAATAAATTTACCTTCATAGGATTTAATAGAATTTTATCATTATATAAAATATCATGAATTGTTTAACCATTTGGCTTGTTTTTCCTTTATAAATAAAGGCATAAAAATATTTTTATACATGAATTCTTGTGTGATTTTCTATATGAAATAGTCCAACCACCAATAACTATTATGCATTATTTTTAAGATCTCTTTAATAGGGGCGCCTGGGTGGCTCAGTTGTTAAGATCTCTTTAAGACAGTAAACTTTAATAATCCATTTCGTGAACATTAATCCAATTTCATTACATATATTTTTATAAATACCAAACTAAAAATTTATTCCTATAAATCTAATCCAATTTTGAGTTTTCTGTTTGCTTCTTTTTCTAGAAAGTTCTTCCAGCTATATTTCTTCTGGGTCATTTATGGTTTTATCTAGTACATTTAACTCTTTAGCTCATCAATATTTTGTCATACTATATGGTATAAGGGAGGAACCTATATTTCTTTTTTAGGTTAGCCAATTTTCTAGCAACTTTTCTTAAATAAGATGAGCTTAACTTATCATTTATTTATTTTTAACTTATAATTTAAAATGTCCTGAATTTCTATTAATTTTTTGTTGTTGTTTCCTAGTGTGTTTCTGGGCTGTCGCTTATGTTTCTCTTCTTTTGATACCTGCATCAACGCAGTAAGGTTTAATAATTTTAACACTATAACATCATTGATTATATACTAAACTCTCCCTCATTTTTCCATACAGTTTTATTTTTCACACTGGTTTTGGCTGTTCTCATCCATATATTCTGCAAAATATTCTACGTATGCCTTTCATTTGAATGCATTATATTTATGAATGAAACTGCAGACCCTTGACAAGTTTAAAATATGGAATTTTCCCGCTAAGAGGAAAATTATATTCTCATTTATTTAAATCTTCATTAATGTTATTTCATTTGCCTCCCCTTAGATTTATTTCAAGGTAATGTATATTTTTGTTAATGCTGCAAATTGGATCATATTTAGCAAGCTTTCTGGAGACCCTTTACTTGACAAAGCTGATGGCTCCTCCTGGCTATGACCTCTCCTTAGCCCTGTACCACCCTCACAGACTGTGTTGGGTCACACTGCTGCCTCAGGCAGTCCTTCTTACTACTGACCCTCACAAGGGTGGAGGGAACATATATCTTTACTCTGAGACAAACACATGGATCTCCTCTCCTCATGCCTCTGTGTCTCCTCAATCTAGCAATTGGCACGCAAGCTTCAGCCAGAATTTTTTCTTCCAGTTACTCAGGCTAGAACTTCAAGGGGCCGTATACTATGGGATCACAGGAGGCTCTCTGAATGCCCTCTCACTTGGCTTGATGTGAGAGGACTCCATCCTTTCTCCATTTGAAAATTCTAACAGCACAGAATTCTGACAATTCTCTCAGAAGGAACTAACTCTCCTTCCAAAGTTCACATTTTTATAGGCAAAAGTGAGTGATGGCTAACATGGCAGAAATGGCTTTAATATTTAATGGCACAACCTTCTGAGGTAATCTAAAGATTACTCAAGAAAGTAGAGGCATAAGGCACCTACTGCACTTGTCTCTCAGTCAAAATTTGGAGAGAATCCTATTTTAACATCTTGTGTGTGTGTGTGTGTGTATAAATTACATATTAATTATGTAATATGTAATTAACACATATTTTATATGTGTGTATGTATTTATACATGATATATATATTGATTTCAGTATATAGATATAAAGAAGTTATATACAAATCTATCTGGACCTGGAAACTCATTATAAATGGTTAAGTAATTCTTGGAAGGAAAAAAATTTTTTCTATTTATTTTCCCATGAATAACTTAATTTTCTGTTTTTAAGCCATTTGGTACATTTTATTTTCCATGAAAAATCTTAATTTTAATTGAGATTTTTCATAGCAATGAACAAAGACTTATTTATGCTGTTCAATAATAATTTAAAAAATATTTTCCATATTTGTGATTTATTTACTTTCTTTTTGCTTTATTTTTCTCATTTTAAAATTATTCTTTTCCTAACCACATATTTTTTATTTTTCAAAGTGTTATTTCCACTCTTTTTCTTATTCCAAATATCTATTTTTCTGCCTTTACATCATTTCTCTTATTTTAAAAAATGGATTACATTATCTCTAACTTTCTCAGTTGAATCCTTAATTCAACACTTCTCTTTTTTTTTAATGTTGAATTTATTTAAGACTCTCAGGGTTCCACTGAGTACAGCTTTAGCTAGTTTAAATATTTTTTTATATCTTGCTTTTTATTTTTTAAATTTCCTTTAACTGAATTTTTAATTTCCTCTTTAGAACAGTAGGATTATTTTTGTTTGCTTTTTTAACATTTAAAAAAAATTCTGTTATTTTTAAATTCTGAAACAACATATCTTAGGGAGGAAGAGTAAGAAATTAGACAGCTGTGTTTCTAACTCCAATCCTATTGGAGCATAAATTTACTTTTATCCAATTCTCCTGTTTACTCGTTCTGTCAGATTTTAATCTGCTTTCATTGTATTTCTGTAGAAAAAATTTCCTTGACTTGCTTCTTTATATAATGTTTGCTTTTTTAGTGAGTCCCACCCATTGCCCTTAGTCTTTTATTTCATTTCTGAGTGTAAATTTTCTTGATATAATAGTTGATAATTTCTAAGGTGCAACATTAGAGCAAATCTCATTTTAAAAGGAGTCATGACTTCTACACATTGGAAGCAATATGTTTGGCCTTTGTTCTTGCCTGCAAATGGCTTTACTATGCTCCTGTTGGGGTATTTTATAATCTCTTTGCCTTGACTGTTCAGAGATTCCTCTAGGGCTTGTGTCTGTCTAATAATAGTGAATGTAGGAGAGACTGAATGAATCTTTATTTCTTCTGTTGACCATATGCCCACACAAAATCCTTCTTTTGGGTTTAGGCTTGAGGGACGATTGGTATAGATTTATATTAACATTTCAGGGATGTGGCACCTTGAAGTGAATGAACAGGGAAGTACAGTCACACAAAGCACCAGCTCTTGCTTTGTTGAAGCAGAAGACCTGAGGACCACCACTGTACTCATTCTTCACTTAATGTAAACAGTGGATGTAGCCAAGGCCATAGGTAGGTCCCTCTGGTCTTTTCCTGCCACTGCTACCTGTCATATTTGGGAGGGGGAATAGTAGTGTTGGTAACTATCTGATCACTATATTTCATATGTGAGAATTTCAATAACCCACAAAATTGGATGTATAGAGTCCCACTCATTAGTTCTGTGCTCTGCCCTCATTTTTAGCACTTGTTATGTTCATTTGCTGGATTTAGTGAACTGAAGTCAGGATCATCTTCACTTAGCCTTGGAGATTCTACCCTATCGTGGGCATTTGAACTATGATTGTAAGAAATTCCTCAAGATAATTAATAAGATTAGAAAATAAAGGTAAGTCTGCCTGAATTCTGGCTTGAAATCCAGCCCCTTACAATTTGTTATCTGTGAAATCTCAGGCAAGTTTCTTAACTTCTCTGTGCCTTGATCTCCTCATCTTTAAAATGAGAATGATGTGCATACCTACTTCATAGGGTTTTTATGAAGACTAGATTTACAGTTAATATATGTAAAACATTGAGTGCCGGGCATATTCTCAGTTCTTTACAATGGTTTGCTATTATGTTAATGTCACTCCTCCTGGGTTCCAAAGCCGATGACAATTTTTAAACAATCATCTCATTTTTTAACACTTAGTTTTTTAAATGTGGATTGGGAGAGGTGAATGTAGTAAGCTGTACAGAGGTTTCTCTAGAGCTTACGTCTTTTTACCCACCTGTCTACATTAGCAAATACGGTGATTTTCGTGATCAAAATCCCTCAGGGGAGTTCCTCCAAAAGACAAAATTAATACTGTGAGGGAACCTAGTATCTTTGTCTACCTATACTTAGAAATATGCTTATGCCAAAAAAATTAATGCATATATATGTACATATAATATTTAAACATTGACACAAAGCAAATGTAGGTAAATATTTAAAAATCATTTGAATAACATATGTGATAAATGTTTAATGAGCTCTTTGAAAATATGAATGTTTTTCATCCATATAATGACTTATGTCATCATTAAAAATATGTATAGTACTTTACCAATTGAGGAAATTATCAGAGACCATATGTAAAGTTAATAAAGCCATATAAAATATTTTGAATATAATTTAAATTTTGTAAATGACATATGGTGCCTATGTATTTATTCATTTAAAAATATTGGAAGGAAATATACTCAAATATTAATAGTGGTTATCTCCCGGTGGTGATTTTTATTTTTCTTCTTACATATTTTATGTGTAAGCATGTAACATTTTTCTAACTACAAGTTAAAATTAAGCTTCATTAAAATGATGCATTTCTGATGAGTCCTACACCATTTTAACTACAAATGTGTTATATTGCTATGCAAAGTAAATGAACAAACAAAAATTCAAGTAATGTTAAAATTGTATATATTAGCCACTTCTAGAAATTAATTGAATAATGTCTAAAATAAATTTCCAAACTGGTCATATGGAGACAGTAAAAAGATCAGTGGTTGCTAGGAGTTGAGGAAGAGGGAGAATGAATAGGTGGAGCATGGAGGATTTTTAGGGCAATGAAAATTCTCTGTATGACACCATAATGATGAATAAACGTCATTATACATTTGTTGAAACTCATCATATGTACAATAACAAGAGTGAACTGTAGTGTAATAACTATGGATTGCCGGTGACTATGGTGGTCCATGTAGGTTCTTCAACTGAAAGAAATGTACCACTTTGGTGGGGGATGTTGATCATGAGGAGGCTATGTGTGTGTGGGGGGGTGGAGAGTATATGGGAAACTTCTGTACTTTCCCTTCAATTTTGCTGTGAACTTAAAGCTGCTCTAAAAAAAAAGTCTTATTTAAAACATAATAATAAAATAAATAATAAAATAAAGTAACTAAAAAAAGGTACACTCATTGACCCAACCATATAAACTTCTTGCAGTGTATAACTGGAAAATTACTTAAAGGAGTTATTCATAACCATTGAAGTTCACACGTTTCTTTACTAACCTTATGAAATTTTTAGTTAGAGACCTTTCCGCCCCACCAAAAATAACGCACGTACTAACCTATACCAGCTTACACTTTTGAGTGTTTATAGACCCTATAAACTTGTTCATGGACCTGCAGTTTCTCCTTCCAAAAGAAAGAAAAAATAATGTGTATTCTATGATACTAATTGTGGAGTTCCTTATGGTAGTGAATAAATAGAAGCAATTTGAATGTCATATAATAAAATGTCTAAATAAGTCATAACATAGGAACAGACTGAAATTTATGTAGCCATTAAATTAAATGTTTACAAAGACAATTTATTACATGGGACAGTATGTTGTATTATTTTTTAAATTGTAATGCAACATAGTAGGAAAATAATAGTGAAATATGCATGTATGTAGAAAATGAGAAGAAAATTTACAAAAACACTGTTGAGTATGGTCTTAGCATTGTTGAATTCATGCTGATCATTTTCTTATTTTTCACACACTTTCAGTGACATTAATTTTAAAATAAGATTAAAAAAAAGCAAAGCAAAAAGGAACTCCGTTAAATCTATCTGTTGTGCAAATGTTCGTGGCATCGGGTGTCTGTCTTGACTTTCTCATCGGAGAAAGGCCTCACAGCAATGCTTCATTCATTTTTTTCAGCTGGAATGGATGGAATTTGCAGGACAAGCTACTTCTTTTTTTTAAACAAATGAATGCCCCGTGTCTCAAACTCTGTGGTATACTTTTCAGTTGTTTAGATTTTTGATCCAAGGAAGACTGCAACTTTTTTTTTCTTTTAACTTACCAGTGTTTTTCCTGATGAAATTATACAATGACTGGATTTTGCTTTAAAAATAATACTGCAAGGAAGAAAAAAAAGTGGAGGATGACCCACAGAAATAAAGCTGGTCATAGAGTGATTGAACCTGGCTTTTTTTTTTGGCCTTGCCTTAATTACTAACTTACTGCAGTAGACTCTTCTCAGATGCGAAGAGTACCTGGGTCTCTTTTAAGTTCCCTAAGGCATTCCAAGTGAGCTTGCCCTTTCCTGTACTGCAGCTCCATATATCCATATCCATATATGTCACACATTTTGATTTTCAGAATGTGTTGACATCTGTCTCCATATTTGATTCAGTAGCTTCATCTATGTTCAGCTTAAAATACGGAACCTTCGGTGAAAACTGTCAATAAGAAAATAAGAATGCATTAGTAGATAACGATTTCATTCTATAAATCTGTATAATTTTTCCCATCTTAAACAGATTTTTATAAATTTTGTGTCAAGTTGAAAGAAATGGCAAAAGTGAAGATTTTAGTATATTTAAATGTTTGAGCTCAGTAGTTATAATTAATGCCCAACAGAAATTCTAAAATATGAGCTATTATTATGGAAAGAGTTCAGTTTACAGAGAATTATAAAAAAAAAAAACCCACCTTATTTTGCAAACCATTTACCTAATATTTCTTTACATTATTTTAGCCTTAGATTTGATTTTTAGTTGTTAGTATTTTATGTGACACCTTTAAAAATCTTGCTATTGGTTTATTTTTTATTCAATGTTTAAAAGATGATTATTTTATTTTTCTGTTCTTTTACATAAATTGATGATTTTATCTTTCTTTCTTACAAAATAGAAAATATTGTTGTGAAAAACAATAATAAGAAGGTTGAAAAGTCTGTTAATAATATTAGGAAAATTAAAGAGCCCTAGGCTATGTCTGTATATGAGAAGATACAGGCTAAAGTCATGAACCTTATTATCACTTACATTGGAAACATTACAAGTTTAATCCTCCACTAACACAACTCAAAAGAACAAAGCTATTTTTCTCTACAAAACCACATTAGTCTCTCATTTTAGCTGAAAATTCCCTGTTTGATGAACGAGAAGATAAAAGTAACATACAGTAAGAATCCAACCTAAGGGATCTGAGTGTCCAGGTTCATCAAAGACTACTGAGAAGATGCAACAGGAAAATAATAATCAAGGATTCCCTCCACAGATGAAAACTTACATGACAAAGTCAAGATTATTATTAAATCAATTAGTAATATCGTAATTTTTAATAAGAAGTGTGGTATATTTCCCTGCAATGCAGTGCCACATAATGTAACCAAACTTTACTGGGATGCCAAGGGACAAACAGCTAGTATTATTTCCCATAGCCTTCATATCTACTCCACAGAGTAGAGAACAGCATTTTGAAATATTTTCTTGGAAGAAGAACATACACACACCTTAAGACAAAATTACTATCACAGGCACAAGAGATTGTTTCTGTTTTAAAAAAAATTTTTTTTTTAAATAACAACTGGAGATATTCTGCTGACCATTTTGTATGTATTCTTCTGTATGTGACTTACATTCATTATTTAAAATATGGTCAAGTGAGTTAATAAAATATGTTAATTATGAAGAACTAGGGAATTCATTTTTCGTTTAGATTTAATGTGTACAATTGCATATGTGAAAAAATAAGAGGGAATCAAGGTATTTCCCTCAAATTATCTTTAAAATATACACAGTGGCCACTGGTAAATGTGTAGAGATTTTAAGGTGAGTAGTATGTTCTTCCATTTATTCCAGTTCGAATGAATGTATCTATTCTCTAGACCTTTTTTTTTTTTTTTTGATAGACAGGATTCAAATGCAGGCTGTATAGAACAAACCTTAAAAGAGAATCACTATAGTTTTTGCTGTCTGCATTTCATATGAAACATATCTGAATCCGAGGTCATCCACATCATGAGAATTTGGACACATTTAAGTGATTTTTAAGAGAAAACTCTAAGGAAAAGGAGGACAACATTGGATTTTAACATGCTGTGTGTGTGTGTGTGTGTGTGTGTGTGTGTGTGTGTGTGTGTGTAATTGTTTAAGACCTTCAACTTAAGTTCATTTCGGAAATGACAGTATCGAGTTATCAATGTAAAGTGGAACAAGGCTGTGTGAATGGTTCTTCAGACCTCTTAATACATCAAACAGTTTTAAAAATGTGCATTTTTTCTATTTTGATTTTGTAAACAACTACATGGAATCCTTATAACTTTAAAAACACAACACAACTTAATGAGACTTACTGTTTTGATTGACCTATTTAACATTCTGCATTGTTTTATTGAAGACTAAGGAATTCAGACTTTGGGATCTTGATGAAGAAAAATTATATGGAAGAATTAGTGCTAGTCAGGATGCCATTGGAAGAGCAAATAGATATCAATTTGTTAGAAACAGCAATTAAAACCAAAATTAAATAAGTGAACCCCGCATTTTTTTTGTCTATTGTGCCCTGCAAAGAACAGGATTATTTCCAACTATAATGTGAAAGTGTCCCCAGCGAATTTATTCACTATTAGTTGGAGGGTTTGTGTTAAGGAGTTTGACGTGCAAATAATTGAGAATATTAAGAAATATCCTGTGTATCTAGTGAGAGTGTGGCATTGCATCTGTGAGAGGAGAACATCTTCAAGGTGTCATGCCATCTCAGAACTCCTTACTCTGGCTTTGATAAAGATTCACAAAGGATACACTTTAAAAAAAAAAATCCATGGCAAATTTTAATCCAAGAATCCAGGGCGAATTATGATGCTCAAGCTTTGAAGTTAGGCATTTTCTTGGCCATCCTTTCTTATTAATTACCTGTCCTAGGTAAATTTACTTTAAAAATGAGAAAAGTGATCCTATTTCTCTATGGAAATTAAATGGAATATTATAAGTGTAATATATAGATAGATATATAGGTTGATATACAGGTTCCAATAATTGTTGAGTCTTACAAGACATAGCTATTAACTTTCCAAGGGATTGTGAAATGATTGGATGACAAATGACCAGGTAAAGTCTGAGTATGAATGACTGGATAACAGTGTATTATTCAATTTGGAAGGAAATCGAAGATGAACTAGATAATCCTCCTTATTTGACAGATGGGGTCATGATGCTATTAATATGTATAGGTAAGTCACGAGCTTTCACAAAGATGACTCTCAACATGAATTGTTTGCTATCATACAATTAATTGTTTCATAGGCAACAACACCCATGCAATCAATGTTTATGAAAAAAGTTTTCAAAGTACTAGAAGCCTGTTCTCTATTTTATCAAGATGGTGTCTGGTCACCTCTGCTATCATCTGCACATCTTCACTGGGGTATCCAATATTAACATGTAATATCTCCCCCTCGTCACTCTGCCTTGACCTCAACTCCTCACTAGAGCTCATGGGCACTTGAAGCCAAAGATACCTGTGTAGGCACCTTTGGGAGAACTTGTGTCTATATTTGTAAAAAATATATTTGAGACCATTATATGCTATAGGGACAGCAATCATATACACCCATAGTTTAATCTTCATGTCTAAGAGATAATCTAGCAGAGATTTTATTCCAGGGTCTTGTGAATTCTCCAACCGGAGGATATTTCTGCTTACCTAAGAAAAAGAAAGAACTGAAAAATGCTTCTGTTATCTAAACATTGCCAGTTCAGCTGATCCCTAAATGATTTTATTTCATTGGCTTTCACTTTAATATTTGTCAAATTAAGCGAAAATAAAGCTAACAAAATAAACACCTAAATGTAATATGCATATATATTTTATATATACATATACGTTTAGATGTGTGTGTGTGTGTGTGTGTGTGTGTGTGTGTGTGTGGTCACAGTAGAAAACAGATAATTGTAAGAAAACAAGGTGGATCTTAAGGAATGAATTTCTTCCTTCACCCTCACTATTTCTTTAAAAGGGAAAGAAAAAATAAAAGAGGAAGAGATAAAGCTTATTTAAAGGCATTTCCCACAACATATTGGGATGCATCTAAAATTGAGAACAGCCCAGAAACATTGTGCTGATCTTTCCTGGACGAAGACTGAATTTCTGAAGACTAAGGTACAAACACAGTAGAGATAGGCTATCATCAAATACACTGTACTGAATCTATACAATCGAATAATAATAAAAAAGTATTCTTTATATATAAAATGTTTCCCGGATACCAAAAGATCAAATAAAAATCCCACCCCTCCTGCTGTGTTCCTAAGTATAGTAGATGCTCATTTGGGAAATGTTTCACAGCACTTGTCTCAGGGCGATATTTTCTGGCTTACAGGGCTGGGATCAAAGGAACCAGAACCTGCCCGCACTTAGGGAGCCATGGTTTCCTAGAGCACCATACAGCAGATGGTTGTGCATGACTGCTGCATACATCAAGTGTATTCTGGTGGAGACCTGGTTATTGACAGCCTTCGCCATGGTTGCCAGAGGCCTCACTTACATTGTAGCTGTCATTCAATCTGGAAGCCAATGCGCATTCTCTCAAAGTCAGCCTGGCCCTACTTTTCTCTTTTTGGTTGGTCTGATATGCTATTATTATCAGAAGAGATTTAATTTGTGAAGTCCTAAAATCAGCACTTTTCCTCCTCCAGAAGACCTTGCTATTGCTACTTAGAAATGATGTGAATCATTGGAGATGTGATAAATTTACAAATATTTAGTCCTTAGCCCATAGCAAGGTAGATACTGGATTAGAGTGTAAAACGTAGAGCATTTGATAACATACATGGGAAAATCAGAAAGAAAATTTGGATGCCAATTCTCCAACATCATTTCTATTATTTCTCATTAACATCAAATTGGTCATATATTTTGAACAACAGTGTTCCATGGCAACTTGGAATAATATATGCCTTGTATTAAAAAAAGACTAATTAGAAAATGATTCAGAGTGAAAAACTAGTGAGTGACATTCACTCTTCAGTAAATAACTAATATGCAACTTACTTAGTTACAAATCTCAAATATCTATTCACATAAAAAAGACAAGGAAAATGAAGCAAAATTAAAGGTGTCTTGTAGAAATAAGCACCTCTCTGTAGGCACATGAGCTTGAAGGACAAGGTACCAATGGCTCCAGGTGTTTGCCATGTTAGATCAACTTTGAAAGTCTTGATGCTATCAGCACTTGTCAGATGGTGCCCAAAAATGTGGATTTTGAGCTTGGGCCCTTTTCAGAGAGCTTCATATTCCAAAAGAAGACAAATGACCACTGAAATAACCTTTAATATTTGTTCTTTATGGAAGATTTTTGTCTTGATTATCAATTAGGAAATAATTATATCTCTAAACTTTACATCAGACTGCCAGTGGGTGAGCCTGATATTAATGCTCTTCACGATGCACCAGAGTGTTTATAATCACATAATATATGGTTCTACTTTTAAAAAAAAGTGGGGGTTGGGTCAGGACTTATGTTTGATTGATAATATTCAATCTTTTCAGAGTGAAAAATATATTAAAGTAACTGCTGTGAGTCACCTAATTATCACCTCCTAATTAGGTGAAATCTGTATGAATCCTTTAGGTGTGCTACAGGTAAACTTGTGATGAAAAACCCAAGAAACAAGGTTGACTTCAACAGACTTGTGAGACCTTCCAGTTAATGTTTGATAATAGTGATAAATTTCAACACAGTAACATATTGGATACGCAACTTATGGGTGTCATATATCCTTGCCCCAAAGATACAATATTTTTAAATGGGAGCCTAGGCGGTCTAGACATTAAAAATTTGTGATAATCTTTTCAGAGTCTAACAACATTACCTCTATATTCAAAATAATATAAGTATACTAGGACAATTAATGGATACCAAAAACCTTTTGTTAAATATAAAATGCATTTCTACCAAAGTGTTTTCAACAACTGAGACCTTGAAGTTCCACTAACTTGTTGGTAAGAACATAATGTTTTCCTTCCCCTGCATGACATTATGTCTGTTATTAAAGAATGTCCTCAAAGAGCAATTTGCAATGTATTTTCAACAGAAACAACCTCAATAAGAATTGTATGTATTCAATATTTGATTCAGATATAGTTACATTCCCTTTCAATGTAATGTGAATCTTCCACAAGGAAATTTTAACCAAAGTCTTCCCAGACTGCAGTAAAAGAAATCTTTTATAAACTTTCAAATACTGTGCCTTTTTATTTAAAACAGTGTAAACATAACAACTCAACACCACCAATAATTGGAAAAAGACTGGTTATGTGAACACTAATTTCCTTGAATGCCCCATGAAAATAAGGGTAAATAAAACAGACAAATCTTCAGGAGAAGTTTCAGTTCACCTTAGCAGTGGTAAAAATATTGCTTTATTCCAAATGAACATACAACACAATTTACTGTTCTTTGGGGGGCTTCCTGTGAACTGAAAAGTCTGGGCTTTGTGATTTCAACAATTTATTCTTTCCATATTAACCACAGAAGCCAATGTCTTGGTCCGCAAATAGTAGACTTGCTACAAAATAAATAGTAATGAGGATGACGAGAAAGCAAAGGGTAACTGTCAATTTGATAATTGGCTTGTGTAAATCATTTAAGTGTGCATGATTCAAAATAAACACACATCCTCAACTCGCCTTGTGATACTGATATCATTAATGAGCCAATAGTTGTTCCTCTCAAAAGTATTCACACCAGAAAATGATCTTGACATTGTCAAGAGTTTTATAGGACCCCGCCATGCAAGTGACCTTGATTTAAGAACTTACTAACTGAACTTTATACTTAATGGATAAATTTAAAGTGAACAGATCTGAGAGGGAAATTTTTTTTTCTGAATATTAAATCCCCTGATGTTTTAGAACAAATTTTAGCAAGCTTAATATGCACACACATGCACACACATACACACAATGAACACATGTGCATACAGCATACCTGTGCTCGAGTGAGCAAGCCCATACCAACGCCCGTTTGTGCGCGCACATGCACACATACATACACACATGCGCGCGCACATGCGTGCACGCACGCTCACACACACACACACAGGCGCACACACACTGAGAAACGCTCCTTTGGAGCCCCTACACAATCTCAAAGAAAAACACTTCTATTCGCATGGTTTTAGTGACACGACATTGTGATTTTTCTCATCCTTTTTTCTATAATAATTTCCTTCACACCTCCCTCTGAGATTCTGTGCCTTCAAATTTCAGAGGGAACTGGCACATGAGAGTAGCTAAGATTGCCCCCGATTACTCCTTCTATCTCCTGTCCTCCCCCTTCCACAGTCTTTGTGTCATTCTTCAAAAATGAAAGAGAAAACACTACATTGGTTGACATGACATAACCTGTGAGGAGGCTGTCGAGTGAAGAGAAATTTAGGGGTTGGGACCAGCAAGCCAAATGCAAGAGCCACCTGCTCACTGGCACGTCCACCCTCAGGATACTGCTTGTCTCTTTGAAACCAGATAACTGCCAGTGCTTTTTTATGAGGACACTGGTGCAGTGGGGCTGAGGGTCTGAATCACCCACATCTACTAAGAGCCAAAAGAGGCCGGCATTGGGACTAACTGAAATGGTATTCAGAATTCTACCCAAAAGCTTTAGAGGTAAGCTTTATCCCTCCTGAAACGTTTCTTTCCCTTTAAAAAAATATTTTGTTAAAAAACAGTATGATATGAGGGCGATAGACTATTTGGTTTCTTCTAAGTAGATGCTCTTAAATTAATGCATATAAATAATTTGTATTTAATTTCCTCTCTTTTCCTGTTGAGCAAAGCACAGAATGCACAGATTCCTCCATCTTAAGTCACTTGGTCAATGCGGAGTCTCTTTGTATTTCCTTCCTTAAGACAAATTGTGCCTCGCATTCTGATTTGGCCGTGGGACTCAGGGGGAGAAAGGCTGTGTTTTCACTTGCACTGTCCTCGGTTTCTACGCTGGCCAGTTCATAGTCCTCTGACCGCCTGGCGTCAGTCAGAATTCGGATCTGCTCCTGGACAGTTTCTAGCAATATTTTCACTTCTTGTTGTTCTGCTATAAGACAATCGCTGACTGGAATACTCACATTGACAATATCAGCAGAGTAGGAGTTTTTGTACCATTTGATGCTTTTGACTTCAGAAATCCCTGGCATTTGCATGCAGGTTTCCTCTAGACCCACTGAAGGGATGATGGGCACAGAACTGGCCCGCGTGGATGAATAGCCCATCAGGTCCTTTTGATCCAAGCTATTAAAATAGGAATTTGTCTCTCGTGAAGGCAGTTGCATATTTATGGATGCATTTTGTTGGTTTTTTAAACCACTGGATGAATACCTGAAAAAGAAACATGGTGTTACATGTTCTGCTTTCTGCTGTGTTTCCTTAGAGCAATATTCAGTCAACAAAGCACTTCCACATGCACCATCTCACTGAATTCTCACAGCAACCCCATGAGACGGATAATATGCTCCCAGTTAAACAGAGAAGT
The DNA here is from genome assembly GCF_003265705.2 of Callorhinus ursinus. NCBI lineage: Eukaryota > Metazoa > Chordata > Mammalia > Carnivora > Otariidae > Callorhinus > Callorhinus ursinus. Next base: position 21,014 of record NW_027397245.1, on the reverse strand, counting down.
AAACTGAAGCTCAGAGAGGTGAAGTGACTTGCCCAAGGTCACACAGAAAATAAGTGACAGACTGAGACTCAAACCCAGATCTTCTTACTTGAAGTCCAGGGATCTTTCAACACACCACAGCTGTATAGGCAGGTGGGGTATAGTCTTCCTGACCTCTATCCTAGAATACAAAGTAAATGGGGATTGAGCAGGTAAGTGTGGCCTTTCCATAGTGACAAACAGGAAACCCATAATGGCATTACTCCACTCCATCCTTGTGACCACCCTCTCAGCCCGGGTTTAGTCTGTAGACTCGTGGCCACACTAGTTGGGGGCAATCAGGAAGCCCGACATGAAGCATCAAGGTGCTATCATCCTGAGTGTTCCTGCTTCACACTGAGTTTACAGGGACCAAATCCGATTTTCAGTGGGTCTCTACTCTGTAGAAACTGCCTCACTGCCAGATTGCTGAGCCTACAAACGGGAATGGAGGCATACAATTCCTCTCCAGGGATGAACATTGAAGTGAAGTCCATTGGGCCTCTACCAATATAGCAACTTTCCTCACATGGTTTCTGGAGCCAAGTAAGGTAGTTCGTTGGTGCACGGCAGCAGCTTGTCAAGAATGCTAAGGTACCATTCCAAGTCTTTGGAATATGCCAGGATCTGGCTAGCCCTCTTATTGCCTGTTCAGAGCTGGTAAATTTTCCAGTGCCAGAGAGTAGGGCAGGTATGTTGTGGATTCACAGAAATGTGGTTTGGGGTCCTGAACAGTAGTCCCTATTCTCTCAGTTATTTGTCCTTAATTTAAATGTTAAATGAAACATTAAAATTTAAGCATAATCTAAACATATCCACCCTCCATAGAATAGGTCTTATTCCCCTTGTCTTGCATTACAGTGCAAATAACAATCATGTTTATAAATGGAAAGAATAATTGCAATGAAGTGTCTTGCATACTAAATAGAAGTCTTTATTGTAAGGACAGAATCAGAGCAATTTAGGGGTCTGTCTTTTCACCAGTGAGAAAAGATGAGGATCAAATTTAGGTGTCTTCGTAGCTCCATCCCTTCTTACTATGCCTAGTACAGAGTTGGCAATCAATAAATCCTGATCAAGTGGATGCATGAATTCATGAACAAATTTTCAAGGTAAGTGCTCCCCTTATATCCCAGTTAATGTCCATTTCACACATAATAACAGCTGACATTAGCAAAATGTTTTTTAAAAGCATGCTTATGTCTAATTACCTCATTTAATTTTTTAAAAAGCTGTGGCTTATTTATTATTATTACCATGCGATGGATGAATAAACTAGATTAAGGGGCACTCAAGTGACTTCCCTCAAATTATACCTTTGGTAAGCAGCAGAGGAACAAGTTAATCCCAAATTGTTTGATTGTAATTCTTCTTATCAAAGCCAGAAATGAGTGGGAATCCTACCTAAGGTGCACTAGAACACCTTTTTAGGGATGTATAATCTTTTTTACAATTACAGTCTAATTGTATAGTCATGTACAAGGAAATTCCCTGGGGGATCTTATGCCTTTCACTTATACGTTATATGGTTGAAAATCTGACCCTAAAGTTTCTGATCAATGTCTTAATTTCAACAGGAAAAAAGGGGTCAGATGTCAACCTGTTAGCATCACTAATATGCATGAAGATAGAGGATGTCTGCTTATCGCATTCACCAGTGGCACAGAGCCAAGAAATATAATTGGGATAAAATTGTATTCCCCATAGATATCTTCTGGGTGTATCTGCGGGTAGAATTTAACAGGATGAAATGTGATGGTGACAGGTGCACATTCTTATACCAGCATCTAAATATTCCTTGTAAAACTGTTGGGTAAAGGCATAAATATCTCAGAGGACTTAGTAAATTGTAGCCTCATGACTACACTGGCATGAAGACAAAGTAATCAAAGGCAATTCAAACCAAACGTGGGGCAGTCTTCTGAATTACGGACTTGGGTGAGTAAGAGGAATTGCATTTAGCTTATGTGTCACCTTGCAAGGCAGGTATGGGACACATGGCTGGCAATAACTGAAATCTAGAATGTTACTATAACATGGAGAGGACTTCAAACAATTAGAACTCTCCAAAAATGTGATTTTGTTTTATATCAGACATGATTTTAAGTCCCAATGCCATTACAAGCTCTGGAATCTTAGATAAATGGCAGCTTCACTTATATTTTTTCGTTAATTAAAACAGGTGGGAATACTGACCTAGGGGAATTCCTCTGGGGACTAAATGAAGTAATGCCTCTGTGCTGTTCAACCAGAGGCACACTATTCAACCAGAGTCCTCTCTTCCTTCTCAGAATGAAGGGTCCCAGCACTGGTATTTGAGTAGAAGCTACATACTACTCTCCAGAAGTTTAAGTGAGAGTTACATTTCTAATGTGGTTCTGGATTAGAAGATACTTCAGAGTTCTGTGTCCCTTAAGAGTCACTGACTTCTTTCACAAGTTTGATCCATAGCTGGTCATTCAGTGACTATAAAATACCAGTTTGAGCTGCCTACCTCCGATCTCTCACCAAAGAAATCACAAGTGCATTTCATTTGTAACTAGGGGAGTCAAAGCATCCTTTTAAAGATGAGAAATTCCAACAGTAGTCACTTGGTTTGGTTCCCAGGGATTCAGGGGTCCGGCCAAGGAATTTGTGTTTCTACAAGGGACTCCGAGCCTCAGTTCCTGGTGTGCATGGCATTGAAATCAACTGACTAAATTGAAGAGATCCACTTTTCCCTCCAAATCCATATACTTAGCTATTCCATTTATACATCATCATCCATGAATGTGATTTTCTTCACATTTCTTTCCCGGCTTAGTGGTTCATTTAGTCAGAAAGGCTAGTATTCAATCTCGGTCCTTTTACACGGGATATGCCACCTTAGGTTAGCCATTTAAACTCTGCTATTCTTAGTATGTTCATTTTTAAACTTCTTAAAGGATCACTTAAGTCTGTAAAGTTGCTAGCTAAGTGAGGTAGGTATTCAGTTTGGATCCCTTCTACTTTGGAGGTGGCCATCTACTTCTGTGATTCAATTTCTTTCTGTCTAGCATATGAAGACATGAGTTTGATTTGCCTGACAGAACCTAGTTCAGAGCTCTGTAAGCTGTTGCCATGGTTGTCGCAGGTCTCTCATTCCAGGTAAAGCTCCTGAAGAATCTCTTCTTCATCTCATCCCTTCATCAGACCTCCCTATGATATGTGCTGGGTTCAAGCTGGGCTGACGTAAGTGCCAAGAAGAGAAGTCATACACACCAGGAGCCTAACTAGCAGACAGTGCCCACATGCTTGATAAACAAGTAGCAGATGGCCGATAGCTCTTGTTAATTCATTCACTCCCCCTTGGGGCTAGGGCCAGATTTGAAGAGGGTCTTTAGCTGTGAAATTCTATTACCAATCCCATTTCCAGCCCGGAGAGACGGTCAGTCCCCCAGGAGTGGAAAATAGCTGCTTTCAAGAACTGAGAATGAGATTGCCCCCTGAGATTCATTGTGCTGAGCACACAGTGACTTCGAGTCACCATTTATCAACATCGGGTGCATATCACATACAGAAAAATACACGTGGCCAGCCAGCTGGAGAGAATATTCTAAACCCAATGATGATTGAACCAAAAGAAAACTACCACTATGCGGACAATAAGTGTAAGTCTCTCAGGAGGTAAAAGACAAAGCAGTGCCTGAACATGCATGGATCTCTGAGCCTCTGAAGATTCATGTAGGTAGGGTTCAAGCCTATGCCTGGCACAGGCTCAGGGCATCCTTAACACATGGGGTAAGAGCCATAACAGTACCCAATGAAAAGAGAGACAGCATGGGCTGGGTTCTCTCCCCACCCACAAAATCTCTGAACTGGATTTCCCTTCACTCCTTCTCACCCATATATACATTCCTAAGTAACAGGCATTATTAGTGATTTAAGAATCACTATCTGTGCTTAGCGATTTAAGAAGAAAAGAAATGAAACATGATTAATTATAATTAGAGGCTAAATGCAAGCCCCTTTTCTAGATATAAGGCAAAGAGAAATGCAAACTGCTTCTTGACTTTCATTATACATTTTGGACAACCTGGTTGTTACGCTGAATTTACAAACTGTCACCCCAGATCTGTACCAAAGGTATTTTACAGCCCATTTGGAATTGCTTCAAAACTACAAATTTCTTTCTGAAGAAATTTGTTGCTGAGTTTTGTCAGACAGGGCATTGGTGTATGTATAACTTGCCAAGAAGAAAAAGAGAAGGTAAGGCTCTGTGATAGATATCTCCTAACTGCTTTGGCCCTCAGTTTGATATAGACAGTCTGGAAAGATCAGCCAGGCCAAAACAGCATAGAGACTTGGCCTGCCTTATCCAGAGTGGTAAAAAACAGATGCAACAAGAACGTGGCTTGAGTGAGAGAACGGATTCCTGAAATTTCTGGAATAAACCCTGATTGCATTGCTCTTGAAATTAATAGCTCTCTAACAGTTTCTGTGACAATAAATGCCAGACTAGTTTTCTGCTTACTATGTGTCAGTTACAAGCCCTTTACACATGTAATTTTTTTTTAATCTGCCCAACAACCCTTAGGAAGGTGCTATTATTTTGCCTAATTTATACATGAGAAAACAAGTTCAGAAGATAAAATTTTTTTCAAAGATGAGATTTAAGCTCCAGTCAGTTTAAGGAAGGGCTACCATGTCTGACTGGGCAATTTATGCCAATTAGGTGAATGGGGGCTAAAATTCATCCTACTCTACTCACCATGCCATGAGCCCAATGAGGGTCTGCATCCACTTGGAGGAAAGGGCACCTTTTGCACTGCAAGAATGAACAGCAGCCCTGGTGTCCAAAGCCCATCTTTCCACACCTATACCACAAATGAACCTAGAGATCTCAGTTCCGCAAGTTGTACTTTGACAATATGCTGTCAACATTGACTGAGACACGTTCAAGAACACTCTGGGCAGAAGCAGATACTATATATAAATACATTACAGATTACTGTTGAGGGTATTGCCCACAATATTGATTAGAGAACTGAGTAATTGTTTTTCAAACCTAAGAATGAAGGAATACATTAGTCCTCCTAAGAAATCTCTCTTTTTCTTTTAAATCAAAGACAAATCCCCAGTTGTTTTAGCAACTATATAATATACTGCCTAGAGAGCTATACACTTACTTGCTCCCTAGTGTTATTATTCTGTCTCACATTTCCCTAATATCTATTTTCATTGTACCTATTCTTTTTAGTTTATCTTTTGTGGAACAAAGATAGAAGTAAGCATAAATAGACTATTAATGACAAAAATCAAAGAAGAAAACCCCAAAGAACATAATAACTCAATTTAAAGTTTGAACATTCATGACACCCTCCCTAAATTCCATTGCTTTTAAGACCTACCCTTGACGAGGTATCATATCCTGGTCTGGGATCCTTGATTCCTCAAGTTGCTGATATGCTGGTCCCACGATGCCACCCAGCCTACTTCTGGGCGAGGGGGGTGTTCTCCTGAAGGCATTCCTATGGAGCATACCACTCCTTTGCCCTGGGCTGCAGCAAGAGGACAGACTCCTGCTGGGATGAAAGAAAACCAACAGATTGATCCTAGCACGAACCTTGTATGTGGCTGCTCAAACTTTTCAAACACTGCCTTTTCACTCCAGATACTCAAAAGTTCTAGATTAGGCTCTCCATCCATGACGGTAGAATATCTGCTAGGAGGAGACCAGAAGTTGCTGAATCCATTCACCCTTGCAGGAACTGAGACAAAGAGAAGTTCCCATGTTTCTGGCTTTCTAGTTTGGAGCACAATGGACTAAAAAAAATCACAGGTTTCCAGCCAAAGATAAGAGGTGGGCTTAAGGAATACTCAAGCTCCTGATTCTCAGCCACCCTCATTATCCAGGACAGAGTAGCTATCTCTCTAATAAAAATAAAAATGGCTTTGTTGGGCGCCTGGGTGGCTCAGTTGGTTAAGCGACTGCCTTCGGCTCAGGTCATGATCCTGGAGTCCCCGGATCGAGTCCCACATCGGGCTCCCTGCTCAGCAGGGAGTCTGCTTCTCCCTCTGACCCTCTTTCCCTCTCGCGCTTTCTATCTCTCATTCTCTCTCTCTCAAATAAATAAATAAAATCTTTAAAAAAAAAATGGCTTTGTTATTAGATACTGACAAAAACTAAACACAGGAACTCCGAAGCGATTCACCGGGAAAAGTTCATTTGTGTTAGTGGTAGAATAAATAAACCTCATTTGAGTTGGCCTTCTCTCCTTAACATATGTGCTAAATTCCCAGTTCACTACCTCAGATTTTCATCAATCTTGCGAAACTAAATTGGTTTTCTTTTGAATTTGCTTTTAATAAACATCTGATTATATATTTTCCTTGACTTATACCCCCAAACACCTAAATAACCATGTGTTCATATGCCATCACAGGGCAAAAGGCATACACGGGATATGTCTTAGGTGAGACTGAGATTCCTACATAGATCGTGCTAAGCAAAAGAGCTAGACTCTTTATAAAAATCAATTGCCAATTTGACTTGTTACCTATTCCATACCCATTTCCATCTCTACCCCACTGAATGTACCCTACAGCCGTGGGGACTGGTAAGGAGAACTCTGTTCCTATGTAGACATTCCATGTGATGCCAGTTTATGTGGTCAGACTTGTTCTGCAGGGTTCAGATAACAAGCGAAATTAGAATCTTTTGCTGTATTCTCATTTAACTCTAAAAATACCAAAGCCACATGGAGAAAGTTGAAAATCATTTTCAAAATTTCAGCAAACCTATCAAGTTCTAAAGGGACCAGTTTCCCAAAGTAATTTTACCCATGTCACTACATTAATTGGAATTCTGGAACTTTCCCTCCCAACATTACTGTTTTTTCTACTTAGTAGATACAAAACAAAACATCTCATATATTTAAGATCAGAGTTTGAGAACCTGACATTTGAGAGCCAGGAGACACTTTCCTGGTTTTGGCAAAGTGAATGATCAAACTTTACCTTCTTCAAGCCAACATTAACTTCTCGAGTTTGTACAAACACTAGGTCATACCTTGCAACATATTATACCTTCATTCTTTATCATGGTATTTCTTGTCTGTTGACAACATGGGACTGCTAGTTAGGTCACCGAGGCCACAAGTTTAAAGAGTTCCAATAGCTCTTTTCCCCTCCCTTCTAGCATCTATCTGTATTATCCAGGAGCTATTATGGCATCTGTGGGGGTACTCAGGCTTTGGTCCTAGAATTAGCTGCATCTGGGGGTGCATCTCAGGTCTGTACTTTACTAGCAGCATGATACTGGGGGAAATATTTCTACCAGTCAGAGTCCTAAAGGGAAAGAGATGGTACTCTAATTTGGGTCATTGGGGAGATTTTACTGTTTACAAAGGTGTCCTCAGTGTTTAAGAGGGGAAAAAAAGCCAACATAGGACACTACTGTATTCGGGCCAAGTAACGAGGGGAGGCTGTTTATATCACTGTAACTGAAGGGTTAAGGGGAGGAGGAAACTATCAGAGTGAAGAGGGAAGGGGAGTTGTAAGGAAAGGACCACCTGGCAGGCACTGTGGCCCCGGGAAGAGGGACAAGGGACTCAGCTGAGGCGAGCAGGGAGGGAGGGCACAGAAAGACCAGGACTTCAGTCTCCACCCATCCTTCCATCTCCTGCCTGTGCTTTGTATTGACAGCAGACAAGACAGCCTGCCACTCTTTCCGTGCACAGGGCAAGGCAGAAAAAGGTAAAAACTAAATATGGGTTGGAGAGGTGCCAAAGGAAGGTCTTAGCATCATGCTTCAGTATCTTCATAGGACTGTAGTAGGGCTACAAAAGAGATTATGCATGGAGCCGGGCAGGGAGTAGGGGCTCAGTGTAATGAGCTCCCCTGACTCCTCCTCTTCACCTGACAACTCGGGGGCTCATGGTAATCACCGAAAACCCTGGTCTTATTTCACTCTAAAAACCCCACATACATGCTGTCCATAAGAGAGTTATATTGCCAAAATGTAATGTAATAGGTATGACATAACATAATAGATTTTTCTTTAAAAAGCAAGAGGATTGTTTTCCCTTTTAAACATGAGAAATAATGGCTTTGAATTAATAGTTTTGTTATAATGAGTTATCCAAATAAGTCATGTTTGCAGTGCACAAAAAAGAAATTAATTATTCATAGCTAGCCAAACTGTCACAACAACAAAGTCTTCCACTATGAACTAGTGACCCATCTTCAAAAACAGTTCTACACCTACTGATCAATCAACTATTCAAGCCTTCTAACCCAGTGCATTCGGGAAGTTATAGAGCAGTTTGCAGGATGTGTAAATCAGTGACCAGGTTATCAATCATGAAAACGTTTAAGTCTACTGTATGTTTTACAAAACAAAAGCTATTATATATTAAACTATAATTTACAAAGTTCTAAAAGCACTTTATAAATCAACCCTTGTCTGTCTATCAGGACACAATATATGCCAACAAATACTGCAATGTCATTAAACCAAACAAAAAGGAAGATATCTTAAAAATGTCCTTATTTGATTTGTGAGTGGTTCCTATAAACATAGTAGAAGCCAAGTTTAAGAAGGCGGTATGTCAACAGATAAGGAATAGGGTCGGGTATTTGCAGGTCAAATACATTAGAAACTGTAATTCTTTTTTACTTCAACTCTAAAACATTGATGGCATAATACAGTCCTAGAATAATATTATACATAATTATTTTACTCTACTGGATGGGACACCACTTCAACATGTGTTATAATCAGCAGGAGAAAATGTTGTTTTGGAGAAAATATCCATCTTATAAAAGACTGGTAATTTTGGACTTATTTCCCTAATTAAAGAGCTTCCATTAGATCTAGTGAACTAAAACACTCTTTTAACAAGAAACTATCTGTTTCTTGTTAAATGCCTCAAATGATATCACCCAAAACTTGTAGTTAATAAATAAAGCAATAATCCAACAGCCAAATCAATATTTCAATTCCAAGGTGAAAATATTTAAACCATTAAAAAAAAATTTAGCAAACCTTTGGTATCTCAGTCTCTACTCACGTAGAATGAGGGAAAAAAAATCACCATCCAATAATGAGGATTAGTATACAGACTGAAAACCTCCCAGTAAATGTGGCCAGCATCAAGAAAATCCTTTTTTAGGGGACTCACTGACAGTCAAGGAAGAAGATACATGTATAATGCATGTTTCTGTCATGGAGGTTTTCCAAAACATTGCCTAGATATGTGAAAACCATGGGTCAACAATATTTATCTGTTATTGTTGGGGACAACTGGCTGTTTTTTCAAGGTTTTTTTTTTTTAATATAGTTGACATGCAATGTTATATTTGTTTCAGAGATACAACATAATGATTCTACAATTCTATACATGACTTGATGCTTATCACGATAAGTGACAACTACTATTTTGTACCTTTTCCTTTTTTGAAATTTTAATCTTTTCATATGTATATATCTAATTTTAAAATACTGTACTTCTCACTAAGAAAAGGATGCTTAAATCACTGCACAACTTCCACAAAGACTGAGGCTATTACATTCAGATGCACATAAACATAACATCAGTCCCAAATTTTGGCACTTGGTTTAGAACAAAGACTGCATCTTCGGAGTTTCAGATTTTTGTATATGAAATGCAGCACGTGACTAGAAGATGCTGAAAAACTTGCTTGGCCTCCGAATGTTATGGTATTTATAAGATAATCTTGTGTTTGGCTTTCTACCCCAAAGAACCAATTTCTATGGTCAGCTTGCAAAAGAGTGCCACCCCATTGATAACAGATCTTATAATCCCAAGGAGAACACCTGCCAAGCTTCCTCCCCCTGAAAAGTTTTTTTTTGTGTAAGAACCATGTTGGAAGACATGGAGTATGTCACATCAGCTGCCTAGGGAAGAATTAGTCATTAAATTTGCAGACAGTAATAAGGCAGGCTAGGAAAAACTCATGTTTTTAATAGTTTTTCAGAATGCAATTGTTTCATTCACTGGTCTGTGTCTGCAGCTTTGATGGGTGTTGTTAATAGTTCCTTCAGGCTTCTTACAGGTGCATGGCCGCCTGCTGTTAGCTTTGGTTTACTGGCTGGCAGCTGCTTGAGCATCCATCTCCATCTCCATGGAGAACTAAGGGGAAGCAAGAACAATCATCTCTCCTGAATCAGGTTGCCATTCGTTGGCCTGTGTTGCCCAGCATTAGACATAGTGTGAACGTGCCCATCCCCACCATGAGTAGCTACCTGTACCTGTGGTGTTTGACAGACTGGCTTCCTCTGTCAGGAGAAGGGACCTCTGGGAATGACTGGGGGCCGGCAAAACTTGACTCCATCATTTTCTCCAATGCAGTCACAGGATGCCTTTCCGCCTTTGAATACTGTGAGAAACCACATGCACAGAGTTGAGCCTGAGGATAAATTATGAGAGGAGGGCCTATAACACTATAGCTAGATATTGAGAAGTTACTGAACTTGCCAGTAATTTGTCCAGTGGGCACCTGATCAGGAGAATGACAGAGACATCATTGGCATCCCAATTTCTCACACACTGAGTATGATCTCTGTCCTCCCCGCAAACTCTGCTTAGATAAAGTCCATCCAGGAGGGTTCTCCACTTTAGAATTTAAAGTATGTCTTCTCATTTCAATTTACACCCATGGCACACTGTGCCTGACAGGCAAAAACACAAGTATTTTTTATTCGATATACATTTTGTACACACAAGAATTAATTAGTAGCTGGCCTACAAATAATAGGGGTTCAATAAATAGTGATTGAGCAAACTTCGGAACATTCTCAGAATTACGAGGGTATTGATTCAGGGTACCTGCCCTCGGCACTCCACCATTCTCCTCCTTCAGCCTTTGCCAAGTAATTACTGGGCTTAATAAGAGAAAGTTGTGAGCATTTCACTCTTTATAGCTAGTAAGCCGTGGTTTCACCTTTGACTATGATATCTTATAAGACTCAGGAGCCTTTGGGGAAACCTATAGAGATGACACATTAAGAAAAACTTTTTGCCCCAAGGGAAATATCATATGGCATCTCAACCAGGCAGCAAACTGTCGACTTTAATACTCCTGGGACACATAGCTCTTGAACAGGCAACAAGGGCTAGCAGGTTTCTCTTCCAGAAACTCTAGATAAAAATTATCCTGACAAATGACAGTTTTAGAATGCTAACCAATCCAGAGAAAATTCTGAAATCTGGATATTCACATCTGACGTACGAACAAGAATTTTACAGAACAATGAAGACAGATATGCAATATACATATGGAAAAGTGTACAACTGCATTCATTGTAAAGGGATAAAAATCAGAATAGAGAAAATTAAATTTCAAGAAGATCTAGTAAAGGTACAGATTCAAGAAAATTAGAGTTGGTACTAATATGTTGAGGTACAAATTGCCAATATGTTCCAAAATGTTAAATATACACACTTTTTGATCCAGAATGTTACTTCTAGGACTTCCCATCATTAATATGATTGTAAAAATTCAAAATAATATCACTAGAGTATACCAGTGGTACAATTTTTAATAACAAAACAAAATAAATATAAAACACAAACAACTGGACACAATAGAAATATCCACAAATGAAAACTACACAACCGTTGAAAAGAATAATATCAAGGTACAAAAAAAAGTATGCATAATATGAATCCATTTGCATAAATAAGGAAAATGAAGTGAACAGATATACATATATTGCGAGTGTGTATATGTGTATATACATATATTTAGTTTTATGTATACATATACACACATATATAGATTTTGTATGTACATGTACATATATATTTCTATGTGTGCATTTGTGTGTCTGTGTGTTTCCCATGCAACCACACAGGATGCAGATAAAAAAAAAAACAAACCATTAACTGGATGTTATCATTGGGGAAAAATGTATCAGTGGATATGGGTTACTGAGATTAGGCAAAATGTCAAGGCTATGTAACTAACCTTAAGATTTCAATCTCTTATTTTCTTCTTAAGTACTTCCAAAATAAACCACATAGGGGCAGTCATAACCATGTCTTGAAACACAATCTCAATTCTACAAAATGGACTCACAAAAGTAGGTCAGGCTTTTTGCAAAATGGAGCAAATTGACACAGAGAAAAAGAAGATATGGAGATAATTTGGAAAAGGTGGCTATTTTCAATAATCCAAAATTACAAAGATCCAAAAAATGATGTAAATACCTTCATGTGTGCTTTTTTATTGACTAATTAATGTTAATTATTACTAACCATCCATGGGAAAAGTGCACTGAATAGACATGTCACTGGAATATAACCAACATTCTGACTCTCTATTTGACCTTCAGGTTCTATAAAAGACCAGCTAAGGGTTTGTTTGTTTGTTTTTTAATCCCAATTTTTAATAAATTGGTTTAGAAGGCAAACTTGGATGCCTGGAATACTCATCTACAGAAACAAGTGAGATGATCTGGAGACATCTGTGGCAAATGGGAGGCGGTAAGTCTCTGCTCCTGTAGAGGTCTATGGGGGCAACATCAGCCAAGTGTTTCTGCAGCATCTAGATTTTCTAGAGAAAAATCTCTGCTTCTTTTTTTGGAGGGGATACCAATCAGTTTTTATTTTTATTTTATTTTAATTCTAGTGTAGTTAAACTACAGTGTTATATTAGTTTCAGGTGTGCAATATAGTGATCCAATAGTTCCATGCATCAAGATAAGTGTGCTCTTAATCCCCATCACCTGTGTCACCCATCTCCCTTACCCACCTTCCCTTTAGTAACCATTGTTTGTTCTCTATAGTTAAGAGTCCGATTTTTGGTTTGTCTCTTTTTTTTCTTTGTTCATTTGTTTTGTTTCCTAAATTCCACATATGAATTAAATCATATGGTATTTGTCTTCCTCTGACTTATTTCACTTAGCATTATGCACTCTAGCTCCATCCATGTTGCAAATAGCAAGAGTTAATTCTGTTTTACGACTGAATAATATTCCTATATGTTTGGGTGTGTATACACACACACACACACACACACACACACACATCCCATATCTTCTTTATCCACTCATCTATCAATGGATGCTTGGGCTGCTTCCATAATTTGGTTATTGTAAATAATGCTGCAATAAACATATGAGGTGCATATAGCCCTTGCTTTGAATGAGACTTTTGATCCTGAAAGCTAAAAGGTTTTGCTAAAAATCCTAGATTAAAGTTTTGAATAGAATCAACCTGATTATGTTCTGCTTATTCATACTGTCTATAATAGATACTATGTTCTAAATCTTTTCTTTCAAATGCTTGCATTGTTGTTATACAGTTGCTTCCGATTGTACTATTTTGGTCAATTAACACAAATTTATTTTCAAAATTTATTATTTTGGATTTTTCTTCTCTCTCACAGACTTTATGAGAATCATTTTCACTTCAGTGGCTGCATTTAACATGCGATTCAGGTTTAAGTTGCTGTATTCCTATCCAGGGTTGGTTGGAGTTCTCAGGAGAACCCAAAGACAAAACAAACAAACAAAAGACACTAGTGGATTTTAAAGCCCTTGGCATCTACAGCTACAGCAAACATTAAATGAAACCCACTGCTAACCAAATTAACATAAAACCTACGCTAAACATCTGTTTACCTCAGGATTATCCAGTGTATCATGACTACTTTTTAACAAAAAATTGTAAGGCATACTCGAATATATATACATAAATGAAGTCTGAAGATGCAAAATAAGCACCACAACTTGACTCAGATACCACAGAAAAGTTGGGATGATCAGACATGGAATTTAAAATAAGCACAATAACTATGCTTAGAGCTGTAAAGGGAAAGGTAGACAGCATGTGAGAACAGATGAGTAATGTAAGTAGAGAGATGGAAACTCTAAGAAATACTCAAAAGTAAATCTAAATACAAAAAATACTGTAACATAAATGATGAATGCACTTGATAGGCTCATCATTAGAGTGCACACAACCGAGGAAAGAATCAGGGAACTTGAGTATTAATCAACAGAAACTTCCTGACATGAAACACAAAACAAAAACAATATATTTAGAAAAAAAGAAGAGAAAAAAGAAAGGAAAAAAAGAATGATAAAATTGAAAAACTGTTGAACAATTTCAAATGGTATAACATATGCATAACTGGAGTTACTGAAGGAGAAGAAAGAAAATGGAGCAGGAAAAATATTTGAATAGTGACTGAGAACTTTTCAAAATTATTGACAGACACCAAACCATAGCTACAGGAAGCTTACAGAATATCAAAACACCATAAAGGATAAATACCAAAAAAATCTACATCACAGCATATCATATTCAACTGTATTTTTTTAAAAAGGAAAAGAGAAGTAAAGAGAAAAATAACACAAAAATAAAATAAAATGCTGAAAATAAAACCAAAGAAAATAAAAACCTGCTTATAGAAGAAAAAGATTAACAAATATGGTGGAATTCTAACCAGAAATCATGCAAACAAGAAAAGACAGGAATGAAATACTTAAGAATAAACACCAAACTGAAAATATATCTCTGGTTAAATTATCCGTCAAAAATAAAGGAGAAATAAAGACTTTCTTAGACCAACCAACAAACAAAAAACAGGAAATTCATCACCAGCATACTTGTCCTGCAAAAAATTTTAAGAGAAGCTTTTCAAGGAGAAACAAAATGATATAGGTTAGAAACTCAGATCTACCTAAAAAAGGAAAAATGCCAGAGAAGTAATAAGTAAAAGTAAATTAAAATATTTTATTTTTCTTATTATTAATAGATCAAGTTGAAAAAAAGTGTTCAAAATAATTGGGTATTGTGGATATACTGTATACACAAATTAATAATTGGCAGCAATTTTATACAGAACAGGAGAAAGGAATTGTGAATACTCAATTATAAAATACCTGGACTAACCAGGTTTTTGAAAGTAGACTTAGATTAGTTGTAAATATATATTATAAAATCTTGAGTAAACACTAAAAAATTATAAAAAGAAGTATAATTGATATGTTAAAAGAAGAGAAAAAATGGAATCACACTAAATAATAAAAACCAGAGAAGGAATAGAAAAGAACAAAAGAAATAAAGAACAGGTGCAGGCAAGGAATTGAAAATGTTTATAAATATGGAAGATTTTAATCAAACTATATCATTAATCACTTTAAATATGAGTGGTCTAAATACACCAATTAAAAAACAGAGATTATCAGCATGTGTGAGAAAAAAACCCAACTATATGTTGTCTATAAGAAACCCACTTTAAATATAAAGACAGAGATAGAATAAAAGTAAGAGAGGAGGTAAAAATATATCATGCTAAAAGAAAGCTGGAGTAGATATAATAATTTCAGACAAAGCAGACTTCAGAACAAGGAAAAGTTTTGGGGACAAAGAATGATGTAAAAAGTATCATTTACTTAATGATAAAGGGCTAATCCTCCAAGAAGATAAAACAGTTCTTAACATTTATACACCTAGCAACAGAGCATCAAAATACATAAAGCAACAACTGATAGAACCTCAAGGAGAAATAGACAAATCCACTATTATACTTGGAGTGTTCAACACCTGTCTATTAGTAATTGACAGATTCAGCAGTCAGGAAATCATTGAGGATATGTTGATTCATATAGCACTTTCAATCAACTGCATCTAATTGATACTCATAAAATACTTCTAAAGTGGCAGTCTACACTTTTTTTTTTTTGAGCTCATGGAACATTCATCAAGATAAATCACATTCCTGGCTATAAAATACATCTTAAGAAATTTTTTTTAAAAGATTTTTTATTTTTTAAGTCATCTTTACACCCAGCGTAGGGCTCAAACTCACAACCCTGAGATCAAGAGTCTCATGCTCTACTGACTGAGCCAGCAGCCAGTTGCCCCATCTAAAGAAATTTTTAAGAGATAGAAATCATAAATAGTATATTCTCAGACCATATTGAAATTAAACTAGAAATCAGTAAGAAAAAGATAATTGGAAAATCCAAAACTATTTGGAGAGTAAACAACATACTTGTAAATAACAGAAAGGTCAAAGAAAAGTCACAAGAGAAATTTTAAAATATTTTTAACTAAATGATAATGAAAATACAACTTATCAAAATTTGTGTTAGGTAATCAAAGTAGTGATTAGAGATAAATTTACAACATTAAATTCTTACACTTAAAAAGAAGAAATATCTAAACTCAGTCATCTGAATTTCTATCTTAGGAAACTAGAAAAAAAAGAGTAATTTAAATCTGAAACAATCAGAAGAGAAATAATAAGTTAGAGAATTAATAAAATTGAAAACAGGGGTTTCTGGGTCACTCAGTCGGTTAAGCATCTGCCTTCAGCTCAGGTCATGATCCCAGGGTCCTGGGATTGAACCCCACATTGGGCTCCCTGCTTGGCGGGAAGCCTGCTTCTCCCTCTCCCACTCCCCCCGCTGCTTGTGTTCCCTCTTTTGCTGTGTCTCTCTCTGTCAAATAAATAAATACATTCTTTTAAAAAAATAAATAAAATAAAATTGAAAACAGGAAAAGAATAGAGAAAATCAACAAAAGCAAAGCTGATGCTTTGAAATGATCAATACCATTGATAAATCTCTGGTTAACCCAGAAAAAAAAAAAAAAGAGAAAAGATTATCAATAACAGAAGTGAAAGAGGCCATCATTACTACTCCCATGGACAGAAAAAGGTTAATAAAGGAACACTATGAATAACTGTATGCCCTCAAATTTGATATCTTAGTTGAAATGGACCAATTTCTTAAAAGACACATGTCATCAAAGTTCATGCAAGAGGAAATAGGTAAGTTTAATCACCCTGTATCTATTAAAGCAACCTCCCTATTAACAAAATAAGTGTCATTTAGGAGATTTGGAGATTCTAGGAAGGAATACAAACTTTGCTAAGGAAAAATGACTGTATTTTATAAATATATGAAAGAACATTAGTGGGAGGTAGGGATCAGGGGCTTGCTGTCCTAAGTAACTTTGAAATGAGTGGAATCTTTAGACTAAAGGAAAAGTACTGCTCATAAACACTATCTGGCTGATGGATATATCTTTGATCTGTCTGCTGAGAGGGCTTAGAAGCAAGGACATACTCAACAAAAACCTACAGAAAACCTATACTGAACTGATGAAGTATGTCAAAATGACACAGGAACCAATTGAAAGAGCTACCAATGACCACAGCTGAAAGAAGTTGATATAAAATAAGAAAAAAATATTTATTGAATTATAACTCAAAGTATAAAATAAGTATCCATGAATTCATACTGTTAGATAAATGATGGACTTAATAAATAAATGAGGAACAAGAGATAAACTCTTTGCAGTAGCATTCCAAATAACATGTAGATACTCTGCCTTTATGAAGGGGGTGCATAACTCCCACTCCTTAAGTGTGGGCTACAGAGTCACTTCCTTCCAAAGAGAACTCTATAGAAAGGAAGGGAAGAGTAAGATCACAGGGGAGACTCCTACCTCAGGTGACAAAGTAATCATTAACAGTGTTAAATCATATTGATAATTGCACTTTTGATGAGTGATGATTTGGCACTTTATCTCTGTTGTCTTTCTCCTCACATTCCATTACCCCCAATCTAATCCGAGAAAAAGATCAAACTAGTTCCAGTAGAGGAGCATCCTACACAATACCTGACCACTACTCCTAAAAACTGTCAGAGCCACTAAAACAAGGAAAATCTGACAAACTGTCACAGCCAAGAGGACATATGACAACCAAATGTTATGTGGTATCCTGGATGGAATCCTGGAACAGAAACAATTAGGTAAAAACTGAGGAGACCTGAATAAACTCTGGATTTGTGTTAGTAACAAGGCATCACTGTGGGTTCATTAATTTTAACAAATGTACCATGTTAATATACGAGGCTAATAGGAAAAACTGAGTAGAGTGTACATAGGAACGCACTGTACTATTTTTGCAACTTTTCTGTAAATCTAAAACTGCCTTAAAAAATAAAGTCTACTTTAAAAAATAAAAAAGTTTTAAAAAAGCAAAAGATACATACCCCCAAAAAAGAAGCAGAAGAAGCAGAAGCAGAAGCAGAAGCAGCAGCAGCAGCAGCAGCAGCAGCAGCAGAAGAAGAAGAAGAAGAAGAAGAAGAAGAAGAAGAAGAAGAAGCAGAAGAAGCAGAAGAAGCAGAAGCAGAAGCAGCGGCAGCAGCAGCAGCAGCAGCAGCAGAAGAAGAAGAAGCAGAAGAAGCAGAAGAAGCAGAAGAAGCAGAAGCAGAAGCAGAAGCAGCAGCAGCAGCAGCAGCAGCAGCAGCAGAAGAAGAAGAAGAAGAAGAAGAAGAAGAAGAAGAAGAAGAAGAAGAAGAACAACAACAACAACAACAACAATAACAAGGATGGGGAGGAGGAGGGGCTGGGAGGAGGAGGAAGAGAGGAATTTAGAGACTAAAGGTAGAATTCAGTCTCTATTTTCAGCTATAGGCCCTCAAAGTGTAGAATCCACTCAGCAAACAGCCTGCAACAAACCTCCTTAAAGGTGGCTTAACTGACCACGATTATAGCCTTTGGACATTTTTATGCTCTATGCTGAAAGCATTTCTTATGGTTCCTTCCAAAAGGTATACACTTCCATCCCTGGGAGGAGTTACAGTCTGCATAATTTTATCCATGAGATAATATCTCCAGTGAAGCTGCCCGCCTGACCCTTTCCATTAACATTGCTGTACACTGTTACAAAGTATGGTAGGTGACTTCATGTTCTTTTCTTGCATTCGTACAGACCTTGACTTTCTGTGTGTGTACCTGTTTTGTTAAAACCTCATTCGGTATAATGTACAAAATGTCACTTTAATACCTAATAAGGAGATGCCACGGTCCATTCACTGGTCCTTTCAACATGAGCTGAATTGATTTCCTTTTAAACACCCACAGAGGCCCTGGTCAGTACTGTTATCTCTTGGCGAAGCACTCATCCCAACTGGCTTTCCTGAAAGCCCGCCTTGTGGGGGCTCCTGGGTGCTGCAGACCTCCACTGTTGTTTGCACTGTCACCTGCCTTTCTCCTAACACACTGTTGATGGTGCACCAAAATCAGTAGACCTGTCAAATGAAGCAGGCTCATGTTGGAAGTGGAGCGCCGACGTTTCCAGGTCTGCCTGATGCTCGCAGCAAGAGTCAGAAGGGTAAATGAAAGTGTGTCTGTGTTGGAAAGCAATGATGACAGAGCTGATAATCACCTGGTCTGGAACCCCAGGCAATAATGGCAGGAAGGAGGATATTTTTAAAGGGTTTTAAATGTCTCTCTCTCTTTCTGCATTGCTCCCAACTCCTCTTTGTCTGTGTCAAAATGTTCTTCACTGGAAGTCTGACTTAGGAGCCCAGAGCATGTTGAAAATGAGTGGTTAGGGTATATTTTAAAGTGTGATTTCTGATGCAAGTAATTAAAAACAATTTGACCACTGTTGCTGTTAGGAAATTTTGCACCATATCCCACGCAAGAAGAACTATGCCAATTGCAGTCAAATTTCAACCCATTTCCATGGAAGCAAGATACCCTTTCTATGCACGGGCTATAGCAAGCACTCCTCCTCACTCCTACCCCCTATGACCCACCTTCTCACCTCAACCATGTGCCCCTTTCAGCCAGCGAGACTGAGCACATGCCATCGTTCCCTCTTCTGAGGGAGCTCTTTGCTATTCTTATATTGTCAGGTCAGCTCCCAGACCTGCCTTCTATAAGCTCTAACAGGACTGTTCACTCACTGTTGACTGGAGGCCTTGGCAGATTCCTTGTCGGATTTTTTGGTTAATATCTCTCACCTACAGTAATCAGTAAGCTCCTTGAAAGTAAGGACACTGTCATTTTGGGTCATCATTATATCCCTGGTCCTTAATGCAGTGCCTGGTCCTTACTAAATATTTAATATATATTTGAATAGATGAATGTATGAATCTATAGTGAATCAGTAAGTTAGAATTTGAAATATACAACAAGAGATCAAGTTTTAAACCAGAACTATTCAAAGTTAATGTTGATTCATGCTATAAAGAAGTTACCGATTACCTCTTCTGACCAACCCTCTTACAACTATCTGACGAACTTCAACTCACTCCCAAGACTCAGTTCGTATGTCACCTACTTTGGGCAGGATTCAGTATTCCCCCCAGACAATCACAGATGTCCTTTTCCATTCTCTGATAGCTCTGTGACTTCATGTATATGCTTACGTACTTGTTTCTACCACGAGCCTGTGAGGTCCCTGAGGTCAGGATCCATCTCTTTGTAAGCTTTTCATACAGTACCCAGCAGAGAGAAGTGTTTAATAAGTATTATAGAATAAATGGATGCCTCTCTCTACCAATTATCAAGGCTGTGTTAGGCATTAAATTCTTATGACTCTCCCAATGCATGCAAATATTATCTTTCAATTCTTCCTCATTGAATGTTACTCCCCTAAACCTATCTTTCCTGAGAGGGTTCTTGAAAAAAGGGTGGGAAGGCGTACATAATTTTATTCCCTTACTTTTCACTTAAGTATATTTTCTCTTGATTTTAAGAGAGAAGGGAATCATCTCTTTTTTTAATTTTTATTGTTATGTTAATCACCAACATTACATCATCAGTTTTTGATGTAGTGTGATCATCTGTCTTTTAATGACTTCTCTTTCTGATCCCTGAATCAGGCTGAGAAGTGTCGCTCAGTCTGGAAGTTATAACGCTAGCTCTAGCCCGCTCTCACGCAGCACACAGTCAATGAGGTCAGTTCATCTCTCTGAGTCACAAATGCTTCATCTGTTAATGACGGTAAGGCACTCGACGCTTCTACCTAACTGCCAGGTCTAGTTCTGCAGCCTCTGAGTCAAGTGTTTCCAGAGTATCATGTTGCTTCACGGGACTAGGTGTTTCACATCTTGTTAAATGACTATAAAGTGAAACACTTCCCCATGAATGTTTAATGAACTTAAGGGAATGCCAGACGCAGACAATTCATTTGTTAAACACTGCTATTTGCAAAGAATTTCAAGTAGTTAACCTGGGCTTCATGATAAAATA